>NW_026972376.1:0-150141 GCF_036711695.1 Zophobas morio | reverse complement strand
CCTAACCCTAACCCTAACCCTAACCCTAACCTAACCCTAACCCTAACCCACCTAACCTTAACCCTAACCCTAACCTTAACCCTAACCCTAACCTAACCCTAACCTAACCCTAACCCTAACCCTAACCTTAACCCTTAACCTAACCCCTACACCTTAACCTAACCCTAACCTAACCTAACCCTAAACCTAACCTAACCCTAACCCTAACCTAACCTAACCTAACCCTTAACCCTAACCCTAACCCTTAACCTAACCCTAACCTTAACCCTAACCCTAACCCTTAACTAACCCTAACCTAACCTTAACCTAACCCTAACCTTAACCTAAACCTATATTAAAAACTAACCCTAAACCCAAACCTAACCCTAACCCTAACCTTAACCTTAACCCTAACCCTAACCCTTAACCCTAACCCTTAACCCTAACCCTAACCCTAACCCCTAACCCTAACCTAACCCTAACCCTTAACCCTAACCCTAACCTAACCCTTAACCTAACCCTAACCCTAACCTAACCCTTAACCCTAACCCTAACCCTAACCTAACCCTAACCCTAACCTAACCCTAACCCTTAACCCTAACCCTAACCCTAAACCCTAACCTTAACCTAACCCTAACCTAACCCTTAACCTAACCCTAAACCCTAACCCTAACCTAACCCTTAACCCTAACCCTTAACCCTAACCCTAACCCTAACTAACCCTAACCCTAACCCTAACCCTAACCCTCAACCCTAACCCTAACCTAACCCTAACCCTAACCCTAACCCTAAACCTAAACCCTAACCCTAACCCTAACCCTAACCCTAACCTTAACCCTAACCCTAACCCTAACCCTAACCCTAACCTAACCCTAACCCTAACCTAACCCTAACCCTAACCCTAACCTAACCCTAACCCTAACCCTAACCCTAACCCTAACCTTAACCCTTAATAATAACCCTAACCCTAACCCTAACCTAACCTAACCCTAACCCTAACCTAACCTAACCCTTAACCCTAACCTTAACCCTAACCCTAACCCTAACCCTAACCCTAACCCTAACCCTAACCCTAACCCTAACCTAACCTAACCCTAACCCTAACCCTAACCCTAACCTAACCCTAACCTAACCTAACCCTAACCCTAACCCTAACCCTAACCTTAACCCTAAACCTAACCCTAAACCCTAACCTAACCCTAACCCTAACCTAACCCTAACCCTTAACCTAACCTAACCCTAACCCTTAACCCTAAAACCCTAACCTAACCCTAACCTAACCCTAACCCTAACCCTAACCCTAACCCTTATAAAGCTAAAACTTAAAACACACCCCTCTTACGATATATCAAATAACATAATTCATTAGACAATTTGTCAAATATAACACTTTAAAATAGACTTTTAGTCATCGTTCTATAATTTAAGACAACTTTTTTAAATAGGGTAACTATAAAAATATATTAATTTTTTAATTTTTTTTAACTTCTAATTACTCATTAGTGTAGATGAGTAAAGAGACTACTTTACAAAGCAACACACATTAGCAAAAATAGAGTATTTTAATTCCGCTAAGAAGCTCATAGTAAAGATTAAATGCAACTCCTTTTTAAAAGGTCCACTGCGCATTATTAATATTCACTTTTCTTTTAAGATGTTTGCTTTCCAAATTTTTAAATTTTACGCAAACTAAGCTTAGCACAATCGTGTATTTAATTTATATGTTTTTTTTTTTAAAATACATTTAATAAGTGATTAAGGTCTAATCTTAGAAGCATTGAAAAAGTGCTTACTAGTCCCAATAGAGCTCCCTATTTTCTGCACATTGCTCAAAATTTTAAAAATGCACATTACAACTAAGTTGCCTTATATGGTCTTAACTATTCCTATCGACCGTTTTACGACGTTATAACTTAAGGTTACAAAAATATGGATGTACTTACAAAGCAAGATTGTAGGATTCATTTTTACTTTAAAAACTTCGAAAAGATCTTAAAATGTACATCGATGACTGCATAACACTAGGAGGACACCAAACTTTCTTACAAAACCTGCAGAAAGAATGCAAACCTCATAGACGACTGTGCCTAGTAACTATATTGGGTATATCACACACTACAATCAGAGAATGAGATATTGGTGAAATAAAAAATTAACTTAAACGATTTCTAGAACAATTAAAATAAATAATACTGAGACATAAACTTCCACTTCCTTCACGAATCAAATTACAACTCTTTGAGGGGGACTATAAAACTAATGCTGAATACTATACATTAATCGGCTCTCTTAGGGCATTACGAATTGTAAACGACCCGATATTGCATATGCTACCATATTATTTGAATGATTTATGCATAACAGTAATGGAACGCATCCTATGATGGAAAACGAGTGGATATTTCTATGAAACAATAAGTGCCAACCTAACCACTAAGCGTAACGAAAACAAAGAGAAGAATATACTAAATATATATTAAACCGATGCCTTATGTACAGGTAATTACAACTTTCTCATTCACCATGAAACACAGAATACTATTAAATGGAAATTCTATGTAGTGGAGGACGACTGTAGACAGAATAAGATATGAGAGTCATCCTGCGAACTTAAATACATGGTAGTAAGCAAGTAAGTGATATATACACAAAGAATTGAAAACCTAATTAATAAACGGTTGCCCGAGAAAAAATAAAAGCAGCTTTTTATTCTGATAACGAAGTAGTAAAAAAAATGAGCAAAGGAGACGTTTTTAATAGTAGATTTCGATATGTGGAACTATTGTACCACCACGCTAATCAGAAATTAAAATAGGATAACTATAAAATCAAGCATGTCACCTCAAAGAATAATCTTGCTGGTATTTTATCTAAATCATTTTTTGACAAAAACAAAATCCTACTTAAATTAATTTACTAAGCAACACTACTATAATATGGATTTATAACACCATAGCACAGTATACAAAAACACCTAAGACAAAGTTCAAAACACAAAAAGAAAACAGAACATATACACAAAAATAAATAATATGATACTTTAAATGTTAAATACTTTAAAAATAAACACAAATACAGAAAATGCAAAACACAAACAAACCCCCTAAATTTTCACAGAAAATATTTATCCCAAAGTGAACTAATCTGCCTCAGTTAAATTAATTATAAAATATGAAAGCGAAATACAGAGCGAAAACAGGCCGATAAAGTATTCATTGCTTTAATATTTTTTTATATCTGTTGTGTCATATATTTATTATATACACCACATTATCATTATTTATACATATAATGTATATATCAATATTTATTCAACTCTTATATTTATTATATACTTTTTAATATACAAATTTTTTTTTTAATATAATGTTTATTAAAAAGCTGAAAAGTTTGGCTGGCTACAGTAATATTAGAATTAATCTTTAAAAGTCGTGTAACGACTAATCCGTAGGTAATGTTCACAAAAGAAACGTTGTTAGTGTACTAAAAACCTTTAAAAGACAATAAATACTTTGATTCGAAAACCCACTTTATATCAGCCAGTAAGATGCTAATTTTGTCTACTATGGAAAAAAGCATAAAAATGAATGGACAAAGTTTTTATGTCGTCCGAGGGATTGTTTAAAAAAGAGAGTAGAGATACCAAATTATGCTACACCGGTACCAAACTTAACCCGTGTATGCTATTAAGTTAACAGAACTTTCAACGTGTATTCTTCAGAAACTAGAATCATCCCCTTTGTTTTAATCTTTAAAATAAGCTAACAAACCCTATTATTATTATAGTTATTCTGCATATTGAACATTTTTGTTACCACTTTTAAGGATTTACAAAACATATATAGTATAAAGATAAAAATAAAACAAGGAGTTAATCTCTTTTTAGTACATACATTTGCCGTTAACACCTTTTTTCTTGACTTTTCAAGACCATAAAACCGGTTATATTCATAGTTTAAAGGCTGTAAATAGCTCCAAATAATCTTAGCTAAAGTTTTTAGTCGTTGAGAATAAATAAATTCACCTTAAACAGAACCACATTTTTTTTTGAAGTAGAAAGATAAAAAATCGTATTGACTGCTTTACAGACGCCTCTTGGCAGAATAAAGCCACCACGGGATGAATAATTCACTTACTGAATATCTAATAATATGAAAGCTTCGATATAAATCAAACCAAACTTTAAAATCGCTTCTGAAGTCGAATAAGTCGTACTTAAAGAGGCACCTTGTGGATATTATAGTAATGAAAAACCAATTAGATCAGATAAAAAAACTACTAACTTATCGTGGAGAGATGCTTTCAATAGAAGGTTATGACATAGGGACAAGTTTTTACCCTTACAGGAAACAAGAAATTCATGAAAAAAACTATGAACTACATCACTTAACACCAATAAATTTGGTAGAAGTTTACACTTGGGAAAAGCGCCTCTAACGTCGCCCGTTTCAAGAATTTAATTATAGGAGGTTGGTTAGAACTGCGATAAGTAGTACAAAGGCTACCTCGTACCGCGCTCTCTCCTTAGAAATTCGGATGTGCAAACTGCGAGTTATAAAGATATGCGATTGCTAATAAATTTACAAATTAATTTCTCCTCGACTAATTATAGTTTACTGGGTTAAACTTAAAATTTTGCATCGTTATTTTTTATGTTTATTTTCGTAAGGTATATATAGAAAGATTTAAATGGATTTTTTCCTACTTTTCGTTTCTTTTTTTTGCATCCCCCTTCATGGCTTTTTGGTTGCCTTATTAATAACTCCCGGTAAAGCTCGTGTATTCGAGGTTGTTAAGTATATCGTTTTGTAAGCCGTCTTGCTACTGTGCAATTTTAAGATTCTATGGTTCAATAAAAAAGTTCTAAAAATCTGTGCATGTTCGAGGAGCTGTGAGATTGTCTTAACAAAATCGTTTTTCTTTGCCTTTTCACTTACAGTAACAGTTTTTATTATATAATTATAAGTGACCTTTTTATATCATTCCAATTGAAATTACTAATTAGGTTAGTTCAAAATATTGTTTATTACACTCTTAAAGGACTTCTAAAAGCTTCGCTTTGAGGAAATATATTAGTTGTTGACTTCTTATTTTATTAATCTTCTACCGCTAAATCTGTTCTTTAATTAGAGTTTATGTAAAGTCAGGTAGGTGCTACCCCGCTATCCTCGTTCCTTGCTAAATAAAACCGCAATCGCACACTCTGCTTTAATAGCAATTTTTAAAAAAAAAAGATTAACTGCTTTCTTAGCTCAACCCTGAGTTTTCGTCATTGTCATCAGTGGCCACTGATTCATCCCAAGAGTACTTTTTCGAACTAATTTTTTTTTTATTAGCAATATTTATACCCTATAAAAAACTCAACGCAGCGAAAAACGAGTCAGTGATTAACTGTGGTCTTCTTGCTACTACGCAGTACAATTCAGTAATTTAAATTCAGTTGTGCTAAACTAATAACTAGAACGTATCATAATATATAAAATAAAAATGACTGGTAAAAGAGCCTTTTCTTTGAAAAAACCTAAAATTTTTTCTCCAAAGTTTTAAAGCATAAGTCCCTATATAAAGAATTTCAGTTGAATATTTGAAGGTATCTCGTAGGCAAATTTGGCCCTCCTTAGCAAGTACAGAAAGATACATGACTACTCAATAAAAACCAGCAGACCATTACAATACTTCCCTTTTAGAAATAAAGCGCCTTAAATTTTAATATAAACTCTTTTATTGTATATTACAAAGTAATAGCCAGACTTCTATAATTAAATTATTCATATTATAAGCGAAGAAGCAACAAGGTAAATATAAACAAGTTCAAGCTTTCTATATTAAAATTGATTCTTTCGGATGATTTTCGGTAAGTAACACGATACTCGAACATAAAACTTTGATGATTTCCCCATCAAGGTCTTCAAATGCAATAATATTTCCGTCACTGTCGACTTTGTTAAGCAGTTGTAATACTCCAATCGCTTGCCCCCTCGCGTTTATCAAAGGCGCCGACAGCACGCTGCGCGTACCGGGTCCCACTAGTTTTTCAAATGAGTGATCACAAGGTGCATCCACTGCAGCGTCCGTAATACACATGTTCTTAGTGGTTACTGTCCTCCCAGCGATGCTATAATAAATTGTTCGAAAGATTTAAAATGGAAGCAGGAGCCAAATAGTAGAGTAACCTGTCCATCGGTGGATCACTAGAAATATTATCTGGAATTTGCACATGAAGTTTATTTGTGGTTTGATCGTAAGAATATAAAAGGTAGTTGGTGGCGCCTAAAGTTAGTGAGGTTTTCTCTATTAAGGACTTAAGAAGTTCGTTATGCTCTTTTTGATGCTTCATTCTGTCAGACTTTTTAGTGTCCATAAATAGTAAACTACACATTCCTAGAAGACAGCCCAAAATGATTCCCACTTAAAGAAGTGTTAGATTATATTGTGCAGCTTGAAAATAAACTTAACCTGATCGCCCAAGAGTGGTCACTATCTTCACAGACTTTAAGTTACACTGTTCATGAGACAAATTTGAGGGGTTTAACCCCAGACGAACAGCTATTTTATAGTGACAAGAAATAAATTCAAAAACAACGAAGGTAAAAGATAAGAAAACATACTTAATTAAAATAGTGGAAAAATACCAAGAGCTTCGATGGTCCCCCCAAAAAAGACTCCGGAGACATCAGAAACAACTTGGCCCAGAGCGGCGGCGGAGAGAGTGGACAAGCCAAATATAACACCAATAGTAGTGTCAATAAAGTCCCCTAACATAGTGAGGATTAAAAAGTCAATATATAAATAAGAGAAAGCTTTCAAGTACCTGCTTGTATCATTACTAAATTATCCATAAAGCCAAAACCAATCATAGGAAGCGCAGAATTCATGGCTTGCTGTTGAAGCTGTTTTGGTGTGGGAGATGGAACAGTAAAAACTTGATTTTTATGCGTAAAAGTTTTAACATCAATTAGGTGCCTCGAAGGCAAAAACAACAGGTTGTTGTATTTAACACTTAAAGAAGTTAAACTTCTTTGGTAAAAAAGGGATTCCGAGCCTTTATTAAACAAATTGTGTCCAGTAACTGGACGAAGTAGTTGAAGACAACAAATATTGCAGCTTGTAAAAACTTTCATATAATTTTCATGTAAAAAAATAAATAGAAGAACAGTTTCTTATTTATATATATAAATAGAACTAATGACTTAGGAGAAAGAAAGCATAAACTATATATAAACTCTAAGAGCGCCAGCCCATGCAAAAAAATTGGTAGATAAAAAGGTTTGTGTTTAAAAACCAATTAATTAGTAAATTACCTAAGTCATGTGTTCTTGCAATTACTACCGTAAGTATAAAAAAGTAACATGTGAATGAGATAACCCTATTAGGTAATTTAAACCATGAGCTGGATAACTAAATTAGACTTGACCAGATATGTCAAAAGTGGTCAATAAATTCATAGTGCATGCCTCTAATGCTGTCTTCCTTTTTGTTCTTATAGTTAAAAGCTGCAAGACCAGTTACTATTTTGTATACAATTTAGAGCTTTGCATGGTTAAACGAAAGAAAAATTAAGCTTTATTATGAGGAAAAAATATTTTTCGGTTTTGATGCTACGAACCAGACGTTTTTGTCGAATGTTTACCCCTGTAACGGATTAATCGCACCCAACTATAGAACGTACGCTTTCGGTGAGTTGCAGTTAACTTCGACAGTTTTCAGAGGAATTTATCTAAGTGAAGCAAACCTTCTTGGGTAAAAAACTTCATTAACGGAGAAGTTTCGGTTTTTATTGGTCGCGACTTTTGTAGTTCTTAATTTTAAAAAAAAGTTTCCATAAAGTAATTAAAACGAGGTTGTCTTAATTACTAAGGCACCTTAATAAACAACTAAATTCTTTCACTATAAAAAGAGGAAAACACTGAAAACCCAGGCCTATAACTAGTTGGTGAGTGCACGCATAGTATTTATTTGTTTACCAGAAGCCATGAGTTTAAAGTTTAAACATATAAAGCACAGAGAAGCATATCATGCTCCTCCTCTGGTTGCGGATAAATAAACTTAAGAAGAATTAGTGTTTCTATATTTGTATTTAAAAAATATATCTTTTAGAATCTCATAAGTCTTGTAACTGACGCTAAACGAGGATAAGCTTTAAGTTATTAACATCTTAAAGCATCGCAACTCTTAGTTAGTCCGGGATAACCTTAGTAAATAAAGAAACTTATTATACTTTAATAAAACGCATAGTTCCCTAATCTTTCTTAGCTTCACTTTTACCTTCTTGTCTCAAGCTGAGTCTTGCTCTTTAGATTCAAAGAATGATAGTGACCTAGCTCAGTACCGTTAGTTTTAAGTAATAGAGGACTATAAATATACTCTATCCTAAGTTTAAGTAGTTTTCTAAACTTTACGTTATGAATATAATAATGTGGTTTTATGGTCTCCTTAAGTGCGCCCCTACCGATAAGCGCAGGTATAACGATAAAGTTAATAGTATACTGGTTTTTAAAATAAGCTTTGAAAGCAGTTAACCTTTATCACAAATATTTAATTTTATACTTAAACTTTTTTCAAGTATTTTAAAATATGCATTATTAAAATTTATGCGTATAACGAGTTATAGAAGCTTTTAATAGTGGGTAATGTTTATTGTTTTTGAGTTTATATACTATTCCCTTTAGCTAGTCGAAGAGCGATGCCATGCCATTATAGGCGTCATTTGACCAAAAGAAAGTTATTCACAGAAAAATATACAAGAAATAAACCATTTTTTCCGGTCGCATTTAATTAAATATGCAAGAAAAACGTGTGTGGGCTCTGTGCCTTTGTTTACTTAGTAGTATGTGAAGTACGTATAAGGGCCTTAGTTTCTTCACTTTGATAAACCAGTATTCGGAGATCATCTGGACAGAAGCCATCAATTGGTAATACAGTACATTTTTGGTTTTATATTGAAAATAGATACTGTAAAGAGAAAAAGAGAGGAACAGTAACTTTACGCAACATAAAAGCTAGCATTAATTGTTTCCTGGTAAGTTGTACATTATATACCAAATAAAATTACAGTTTACCAAATATTTATTGTCTAAGTTAGATATTAGTAAAAATATTGACAAATATGCTCCGCCTCGTTTGATAACACTAAGAGTCTGAATGAAAAATTATATTTCACAAAAAAAGTACCAGCAGGGAACCTAAAATTCCACAACTGCCAAATTCATGGAACTACAACATGGGATCTACACTTTTACTGAACGTCGTAATTTTATAATAAGATTTTTGTGTATGAACCGGGAAGATTAAATCAGTCACGTTAAAAATCTCTTTTTAGGAGTGCCCCACATTACTAGTCAAACCTCTACAGACTTTTAAAGTTATTTTATTCGTGCAAAAAATTTTTTTGTCTTAACCTTTAGAAGTACTGAAACTTTTTTTTTACTAAAAATTAGTTCCGCTTGCAGTTTTAAACCCTCCTCAGCTTGGTTACCACTTATAGTTTACTCCTTTATAATATAACAGCTTTAATAGTTGTCTTCGAATCAAGACGCACTATGCAGGGTTTCCTAAAAACAAACAAAACTGAAAGATAATAAACTCGTTGGAAGGTCCGAGAGGGACCAAAAAGATATAAATTAAAAGTTGCCTGTGTTCCTTAGTAGTAAAAGTTTTTATACATAATATTAATAATTTAATTAAGAAAAAGCTATTTTTAAATGAAGCTTTAAGTATTTGCGAATTTTGCCTATGTTCCTTGGAGTAGAAGTTTGAATACTTTATATTAATTATTAGGCTCACCGCCGGCATTCTAGCTATATACTAGCTAATAAAACTATTCTATATAGTACCTATATTATATATACTAATATTCTGTAAAGTATAAGCACTACTTTCATTGGTCAGTTTGCTACAATGCTAATACTATACTATTCATACAGTACCAGCACCAGCATCTCATGGACTTGAGATAGTGCTACTGTGTTACTCATTCAATAGATATGTATGACGAAAGCTTTCGCACGCATTTAGTAGCTAGAAGTCATAGTATCTAGAGAACTTAGCTGCTTCTGTCAACCTGCTACCAAACTCACAATTTGCTTTCCACAGCTCACCCTGTATCTAATTACAAAGAATCGACACACACGATGGCAACGCTAATATACACCCCGCCAGATCAATATCATAAATTTTATCCAATAGGTCCCGTATAGGTATGCACGACTGCTCAAAGTTCGATACTTGTGGCTTCAATAAGCTGGAGTCAATGAACGGTACATGCTGACACAGGGAAGCTACCTGCCAATAGACCTATCTGCTACGCTGTTTTTACCAGTTTTAAAGTATATCTTTCGATATGCAGCAAACCTTCGTCTCTCCAAAGTAGCGTACATACCTCAACATGGTTAGCTAGAGCAGGGCAACCCTATTCTGGATGCTTGTTTTGCAAGGAATCCAGTGAGTTTCAAGTACTTATTATTCGTTTAAATTCACAGGACCCAATAATGCTAGAAGGTTACTAGACACTCGACAGCCTACCATGGATTTTCCAACCGGTAGACGCGAAGGACTAACGAACGGAGCAGGCGCGTCTAGAATGGGCACGACCTTTTTCGTGCGCTTGTACGATGATAACCTTAAAGACGACATATTAATCTTTACGTTAGCCAAAGAGTATTGAAACTTGACAAAAGGCTCAAGATATTAATAACAGTGTAAGGCACTTAACTTGATTGCGACTATCTACCGCCCACTAAGTAGCTGACGTAGGCAGTTCGTCAGAGATGAAGATGGCCAGCAACTAAGGACTTACCTTCTGCAGTCACAGTCAAGTTTCTCCAAAGGGGGGCCCCGAGCGCGAAAAGCAAGCATGAGACGAGACGAATAATACGAGAAAAAGTGCTACAATTCTCTTATACGTTAAAATGAAGGTGCTTAATTGTTCTATATAAAAGCATTAAAATCATTTGTTTTAAAATTTAAATGAGAAAATTACTTTTAATGACCCTTAAAGATCAAAGAGTGCTCATATTTCGATAAAGTCAACATAAACAAGATGATACAGTTAACAGAGTAGTAAACTTAAAGATAGTGTTTAACCAAGTCTAGGTTTAATTTATTATTTAAGCTGAACGATAAATGCACTAAATTAGAATGTGAATCAACATGGTTTCCTAAATCGTTAAAAGAATGCAGAAAACAAGAGATTTAAGGATTTACTAGGACTTTAGCCATAGATTTTAGTAGTAGAAGTTAGCTTGTCCAATTGTATTAAAGTCGTTTAAATGACGATCAGACATTAAGATTAGGATACCTTTCGTAAAAAAGGAGCTGGAAAGCCTAAATATTTGTTAGCAAAGTTAGCTAAATAACACTGAGGCATGCCCTTTTCTTCTCTAGAACTTTATGTTACGTTCAATAAGTAGAAGCAATATGTTTCGTTTTAGACAGGTTATAAAGACAGCATTTAATTAATTTTATTTTAAATAATTAAATCGTATTATATTATGTTTATTAGTTTGATTCTATTTTTGATATATTTAAATAAATTTAAAATTTATGGATTATAATTTTAAAAATTCTTAATTCTTATAGTAAACAATACTAAATATCATTTTTCAATTTTATGATTAAATAAATTTTTAATTACCTCAAGTAATCAAGGTAAGTAGCTAACCTAAGCAGTTGCCAATGCATTTACTATCAAGTCACAAAGGACTAAACCTTCCGCAGTTGCAGCCAAGTTGAGGAGGTGCCGCACGTCCCTCGCAAAGAGTTCAGATAAAAATTGTAAAATAGAGGCACAGGACGTGCAACAACATCAAGATATGACAAGAGAATAAGTCTCTTATCTTTTATACGAGGTTAAAGTCCTTATTTATAAAACTGACCTCTAAAAGGTCGAAAAAAAGTACTAATTACTAAATAATGTTAAGATAGTTAAATAAGGTTTAGTTAAAGTATTAAAATATATTTCATATTTATATCCTTTTTGTTAGTAAATTATCACTAGATTACTAAAAAGATAGCACAGTAGCAGAGCAGCATAGCAGAGTCTAGATTAGAAGGGGGGTTTTGTTCATTTCTAAGTTAAATTAGATTTAGTCATTCAATCAGTATTAGGTTGCATGCTCTATTTAACTCCCATAGGGTTCTCTTGCATGTTTTCCTTCACAGTGCTTTATCACATGGTGTTATCTACAGAGTTAGTCGAACCTTTTCGAGGTCGAAAGATGTTAGCTTTAATTCAGAAGTAAATTATTCTCTATAAGCCATTGGCTATGGATTTTTCTTTATTCAATACTGAGTCCTTCTTGATTTGTTATTTTAAATCTTTTATTAGTTAAATTGTGTTTTGAGACTTTAGATTCATTAATGTTAACCTAATTAGTTAGCTGCTTGAACCACCACTAGGAATCGATAACACAATGATGAATTAACCTAAGTTTTAATAAAAATTATTATTTTGAGCTTCGGTGACATTAGCGAAAGCTAATGATTGTATCAACTTGAGTCGAATAGTATAGAGACTTAAGCCGATTATTGTATTAACTTAAGCTAACCATGGTCTTAGAACCTGAGCTAAAAAGTAATTAGCCCCGCAAGGTAGAATTATTTAGGACTTAGATATACCAGTTTTGAGCAATTATTCTCCTGAGTAGAAACAGAAATGTTGCCATTACATCTTGCCGACCAATATAGAGCCAAGGTCTTGCCCCATAGGCAGCTAGGCTTAAATGGAATTGAATCATTGACTTTACGGTAAAGAAGTAAGGTTATACCACTTAACTACTTAAGCAATTTGCTAAAAAAGTTCTAATTTGGTAAAACAAAAATAACTACCACTCTAGAAAATGATAGCTAATTAAGTGTTCTACCAAAGTAGAACGAAAAAAAGTAAGAATGATTGACTTCTTCCTATTACACTTGGATCCCTGGGAAACCATGCATTTTGTCTCTGGGAAGAATTAAGAAAAGCCATAAATAAGGGCTCGCTGTCTTATATCTAATATATATACTAGAAAATAGCACTATTCAATGATAATACTAGTACCTATAATAATACAATACTATATAGGAACTAGTACTACCAAAAGCGGCCGAACTAATCGGAACCGAAGAGCAACAGTACTCTCAGCTCACGGTGAGCCAAGGCTAAAACAAGTGCCCATACTATACAAGCGACAATCCGATGATCATCAAAGTATAATAAAAGCACTAAAATCTAGTAAATAGTTAAACGATCAGTTAACTAGACCGCAGGCCCCTGGACGAGGGCTAGTGCTAAAGTGTTGCCCATTTCATACGCCATTTATGAACAAAGGTCTTCGCACGCAGTTAGTGAAGCTACAAGCACAAGTACGTATGAAACTTATATGCTTACATCCAAAGGCTATGAGTAAACCTAGAGAATTCAGGCATAACTTCCATTGCTTTTCACAGAGGATTGTTTCCGGAAGGCAACCTGGTATACATCGCGGATAAACGAAAGGTTATTTTGTTACATAGGTTATCAGTCTCAGTATGTTGTAAAAAGTTCCTAGCGGCAAGGCTAGTACCTGCTTTTATTGTAAGTATGATTCAGGTTGGAAACAATAGCAACAGTTTCTCTGATCTTAGGAAGATAACACTAGTCTAGTGAACCTATTTGATACGTAGTTTTATTATTTTTAAGAGCATGTGTTTCCACACGCAGCAATAGGCCTTCTTCTCTCCAAAGTAGCGCGTAGACCTCAACTTGCCTCAATAAAGCAGGGCAACCATATTCATGACAATCGATGGGTGCTGAATCTAGTAAGGTTTGGGTACTATTATCTTCGCTTTAGCTTACCAGACCCAATCATCGTAGAGGGTTACTAGACACTACCAGACCTTAGCTCATGTACACCTAAACACTAATCCACCTTTAAATGGCAATCGTAGTCAAGGTTCTCTATTACCGCAGGTACCGAAAGACATCGATAATAACAAACGTATCAACCGCGTATTAGATGAATCAATCCTTTTTGGCCGCTTTTACTAACAGGGTCCTGGGGACAGCAGTTCCCGGCAAGTCCTTACTAAACTGCAGAGCGTACAATCTAGCACGAAAGCGCCAAGGTATTGCTAACAGTCAAAGGCACAAGTCAAAAGCCGCGCCTCGTCTACCCGCTAAGTAGCCGACCTACACAGTTGCCAGCCTGTTTACTATACAACAACAAAGGTCTTACCTTCTGTGATTAAAGTACCAGAAAGGATGCAACACAAGCTCGTGCACCGATAAGTAGCTAAGCGCACGAGAGAAAGTGCGCAACAAAGAGGAAGTTAATTAGCTCCCTCTCTTCTATATACGTGTCAATCGCGTGCTTAAACGTATATAGTATTTACACTATTTTGGAAAAACTAATTTTTTAGTGATTTTATTTTTATTAGTGTTATTACCTATACAATATTCATTTATTTATTTAATTTCATTTATTTTTCAATAAACTCGTTACTTGATTGTTAGTTTATACATAGTACTAATACAAAGGTACCAATAATATGCATCGAAGCTCAGCAGTACGCTATGACGAGCCGCGACACAAGGAAGATAGTATGCTATTGTTAACTTTAGAAAATCAATAGTACTATATAACATGTCTAATAACGAAGCCAAACATGATTACTTTGTAATAAATGAATATACTAACCCTCACTCGTTACAGAGTTATGGATCTAGTGGCATTCGTATTTGGTACTAACCGTAAACTAGAGTAGTGTGCCTTTCAACTTAGCAGCTTTTGTCAATAATTTAATAATGAAGCGATCCAACAAGTAAATAGTCGATTCTATTTGTGTTTTATTGTTAGATTTTACTAGAAGCCATCATGTTATAAGTTAGTCATTATGTTATTTTAATTGTTTTAATTTTATTGTATGAATTATTTATTAGATTTGATTATAATATATTGTAGAATTTCTTTCATTATATTTTAAATTTTATAATATTTTATTATTAATTTATATTGTATTATGTTATATTGTGTTATATTTTTTATTTTATTCATTATTTTATTAGATTAATTTAATCAGATTTAGTTTATTTTATTTTTGTGATCTGTATAAATTTATTTTGTTTAGTTATATTTCATTTATTAGATTTATTTTTAGTATATTTATATCTTATATTTATTTCATTTTATTCTGTTTTATTTAATTAATAAAAGTACATAATAGTAAGTAGCACGTGTGTGTAATTATACATAACTTTTAGATCGGGAAGGGCTTGTAAAAGTTTGTAACCAGTTGACAGCAAGTTGATTTACATCTTTATAATTTTTATACAAGGTCAATAATAATGCTACTTTTTTTTAAGTAAACTAGAATAAATTAATTTTATTGAACTCTAGTTTGTTTTAATTCATTAATTTTCTTTAAGAAAGTTAAGTTAGTTTTCTTCCTTGATAACAAGGTTCTTAAGGATAAATTTGATGCAAAAATAAATCTGTTAGAGGTAACTATCCATATGTATGTATACAAATATAAAGCTAAATAATTTATAACCTCAATGAACTTGAATCAAGCTAGAGATCATTGTCCAGATTTATCAACCAATCGTTAATGCTAAAGCACTAGAGTACTAAAAGTTAAATAACAGAGTCTAGATGTTAACTATGGTTAAACCAAGATAACTTCCTAGTTGCAAAGATGATAACTAGCTTCTACCTCTTCTATTGTAGTTGTGAAGCAGGTTCTTTCACCTTGCTGTCTCAACCCTAACACAGGGACTAAAAGTAAACATAGAAATTAAAATAATGCTTACTTATGTATAATTATTGTTTTAAACTAAGAGCTTCGGTGAACTAGCTTAGAACGATAGCTAAAGCTTCACTTAGAGACCTTAGCTACAAAGTAAATTAGCTAACCAAGGTATAATTCTGCAAGATAGGTATGCTTAAGAATGGAATCGAACCATTGACGTTACTGTCAGTAATGTTTTACCACTAAACTACTTAAGCAATTTCTACTTTGGTGTAACAAAAATAACTACCACTCTAGAAATGATAATTAAATCATTATACCAAAGTAGAAAAAAAAAAAAGTAAAGTTAAAGATATCCTCTTTGTTTCACTAGGAGGACCTGACTCTAACTATGTTATGCAAAGCACGTCAGGCGATAATCGCGTAGCAATTTCGTCCCAGAGGCGTAACCTAAACTGGGATCCCTAGAATTAGAAAAGAGGATATCATCTTTAACTTTACTTTTTTTTTTTTCTACTTTGGTATAATGATTTAATTATCATTTCTAGAGTGGTAGTTATTTTTGTTACACCAAAGTAGAAATTGCTTAAGTAGTTTAGTGGTAAAACATTACTGACAGTAACGTCAATGGTTCGATTCCATTCTTAAGCATACCTATCTTGCAGAATTATACCTTGGTTAGCTAATTTACTTTGTAGCTAAGGTCTCTAAGTGAAGCTTTAGCTATCGTTCTAAGCTAGTTCACCGAAGCTCTTAGTTTAAAACAATAATTATACATAAGTAAGCATTATTTTAATTTCTATGTTTACTTTTAGTCCCTGTGTTAGGGTTGAGACAGCAAGGTGAAAGAACCTGCTTCACAACTACAATAGAAGAGGTAGAAGCTAGTTATCATCTTTGCAACTAGGAAGTTATCTTGGTTTAACCATAGTTAACATCTAGACTCTGTTATTTAACTTTTAGTACTCTAGTGCTTTAGCATTAACGATTGGTTGATAAATCTGGACAATGATCTCTAGCTTGATTCAAGTTCATTGAGGTTATAAATTATTTAGCTTTATATTTGTATACATACATATGGATAGTTACCTCTAACAGATTTATTTTTGCATCAAATTTATCCTTAAGAACCTTGTTATCAAGGAAGAAAACTAACTTAACTTTCTTAAAGAAAATTAATGAATTAAAACAAACTAGAGTTCAATAAAATTAATTTATTCTAGTTTACTTAAAAAAAAGTAGCATTATTATTGACCTTGTATAAAAATTATAAAGATGTAAATCAACTTGCTGTCAACTGGTTACAAACTTTTACAAGCCCTTCCCGATCTAAAAGTTATGTATAATTACACACACGTGCTACTTACTATTATGTACTTTTATTAATTAAATAAAACAGAATAAAATGAAATAAATATAAGATATAAATATACTAAAAATAAATCTAATAAATGAAATATAACTAAACAAAATAAATTTATACAGATCACAAAAATAAAATAAACTAAATCTGATTAAATTAATCTAATAAAATAATGAATAAAATAAAAAATATAACACAATATAACATAATACAATATAAATTAATAATAAAATATTATAAAATTTAAAATATAATGAAAGAAATTCTACAATATATTATAATCAAATCTAATAAATAATTCATACAATAAAATTAAAACAATTAAAATAACATAATGACTAACTTATAACATGATGGCTTCTAGTAAAATCTAACAATAAAACACAAATAGAATCGACTATTTACTTGTTGGATCGCTTCATTATTAAATTATTGACAAAAGCTGCTAAGTTGAAAGGCACACTACTCTAGTTTACGGTTAGTACCAAATACGAATGCCACTAGATCCATAACTCTGTAACGAGTGAGGGTTAGTATATTCATTTATTACAAAGTAATCATGTTTGGCTTCGTTATTAGACATGTTATATAGTACTATTGATTTTCTAAAGTTAACAATAGCATACTATCTTCCTTGTGTCGCGGCTCGTCATAGCGTACTGCTGAGCTTCGATGCATATTATTGGTACCTTTGTATTAGTACTATGTATAAACTAACAATCAAGTAACGAGTTTATTGAAAAATAAATGAAATTAAATAAATAAATGAATATTGTATAGGTAATAACACTAATAAAAATAAAATCACTAAAAAATTAGTTTTTCCAAAATAGTGTAAATACTATATACGTTTAAGCACGCGATTGACACGTATATAGAAGAGAGGGAGCTAATTAACTTCCTTTTTTTAAAAGTTGCCTGTGTTCCTTCGCAGTAAAAGGTTTTTAATACTTAATATTAATAATTTAATTAAGAAAAACTATTTTTTTAAATTAAGTTTGAAGTATTCGCGTTTATCTTTTGGCTTTAAAATGCAACTAACTCAACTCTTTTATAAATTTTTTTAAAAATAGACAAATGATAATTAGTAGCTCCTAGCTTAAGCATTACATCGTTTTTTTTAATACCAAACCCTAATTATAAAGTAAACCAGGCAACCTAATACCATATATATAAGTCAGTTGAAAAGTAACTCATTAGCCCTCCCGTATTTCTGGGCCCCATGTAGCCTTATAACCGATTAATTGGCCCCAACTAGCGATTTCCCTTTTTAGGAGTTGCCTTTAATTTAAACATATGCTATTTTCCTAGTGGCCTGAGTTCGATTCCTAAAGGCAGACTCGTATCCAAAAAAGGTCCGAACCTGGAGGTCTCTGAGCCACCCTACCCCAGGATATAAAAGAAGGTGTGCAACCTTACCCATCATGATGAAAGGGGAAGCGTGGGGCTTGCTATCTTTTTTATGAATTAGTCGCAGTTAAGGTGGGAGGTTTCCTATTAGAGTTCCGGTGTCATTAATTTAAAATTTTGTACAGAAAGATTCGCTTGTATGCTTGGGAATATGAAAAGCCTTTAGTCTTCAATTTGTAATTTCTCAGTTAAATAATGGCAAATAACGTTCGTAAAAGTTTTAAAATACCTCATATACTTTTGGTATGATAATTTTAATTATAAACAATAGCTACTATAGTGACCAACAATAACAAGGTAAATAAAACTTTGCGCTACAACATAAAGCATTAGTTTTTAAATTTTTTACATGAAAAGTTTTCTTTATTTAAAAAATAAATTTACTTAAGGAAAGTCTACTTAAAATCCTAATTTAAAAGCTGATACAACAGTTAGAAGGGATAGTCTTAAAGTTAGATATAAATAGTTTTGGAAGAGAACTGAAACCACTCTGCTCAATTTAAGCCAGTGTTTTTACCAGTACTTATTTTTGAGTCCTTTTTGTTATCAAATAAGGCAGGTAGACTGCTCGCATTACTGGATGAATTACTAGATGTACTGTTTACGTCTGTTTTTACTTCTGAGACAGCGTCTATTTTAGTAGGAATAGGAAGATTGACAGTGTTTTTAGCAAGGCTCTTCTTCATCTTGCTCTGAGAGTCAGTATTTCTTATAGTACTGGTTGTAGGGGTACTATTGCCAACTGGAAAATGAGAAGGTAATACAGTGATTTTTGTCTTGTTCAAATCTTTCACGGGATTAATCTCATCACCTGTAATGAAAGGTTGTGGAGGGGTGCAGGCTTCCATCAAGAAAGTTGACACGTTGTGGAGTGTTTTGTTATGGGTGCACCATTCATCGGGAAAAGCAAGTTTGTCCTGATAATGGATGCGCGAGCAACAAAGGAATGTTGAAGAAACTATTATTCCCCTGTTTAATAGTGTTTTAACAAATATGCAAAGCGAGCAGCTTAATTTATTTCTTACAAGTTATGAAAGTTAAAAAATTCTTTAAAAGCATTAGGGCCGATCCAGATTGTAGGATTATTTTTTAAGTTTCTGTTTTTATAATAAAAGATAAACTGTTGAATAGCATATATAATTATAATAATAGTAGGTAATTTCCAGCATTCAATAGTTTAAGTTATAAATGAGCAAATATATTCTAGCTGCTTTACTTACGGACCTACGGGTTTAACAAAATTTAAAAAAAGGTCTTATAATTTTAAAATTTTTATTTTCTCGCGCTATTAATCGCCCTGTTCTCAGCTTTAGCTTTACAAGGGATATATATTGTCATATAGAAAACTTACAGGTAATGTAGCGCAGTAAGCTCCTTAAACGAATCACTAGCAATTGATACGATAGAATTTTTATCGAGATGTCTATGGTCAACAAAAAAAATGTTTATTATTCAAACTATTTATGTAGTTATGACTTGCCCCTTTTCTAACTTTTTAACTTCTTATACGTTTTTATTAACTCCGATGGCAGCTAAGAAACTCACGTTTTAATTATAATTTCGTTTTGTTTAAGAGCAGACAATTGACCCTGTTAACTATACAAGTTAGGTTGCCCTCCCAAGGGAATAGTGAACTTAGGCTAAACAATTGTACTTGTTGTTTAACGTATACAGAAGGAAGAAAACTATTTTATTCATGTGTAAAGAATTCTTTTCGGTAGAAGGAGAAACTTACAGTGCTCCCAACTTGGTAAGCCCTCCAAATGTGTCACTAGTTATTGAGGTAAGCGAATTACCACTTAAGTTTCTGGAAAATAATTTAAGTTAACAAAAGTTACTATAATATATATAATTAATATTTGTAACAAAAATAAATCTACAACATTTTTTTATAGACCAACTACTTACTAGGATATTGCCAAAATTTTATAAGTTATCATAATAATAAATCTTGGTATATCCCTGTAATTTCAAAACGCTTGACTTACAATGTATACAGCTCTTTAAGTTCCGAAAATGCCCCCGATGTAGTAGATGTTATCTTATTAACTTCCAGCACCCTACAAAATAAAGAGTTATGGAAAACAGAGTTTACTTCAGATTTTTTTGGAAAAGCTTAACAATTTTTAAAGGGGAGTTTAAGTTTTCCATAGCATTATCATGTTAGAAATTTATACACCGAATAAATTTAAAGCACAGTTTAGCTAAGAAGACATAAATTTTCGTCTAAACAAACCTATATAAAATTGATAAAATAATAACTAATTACTTAAGTAGCCTGTAGTGATCGCTACCTTGCGACGTAGCGCATAAAAATTTAATTAATTAAAATTGTGCTAGTTAAAATATATTCGCTATAAAAAAAATATAAGAGTGTGTTGTTATCAAGAAAGGATAACCGGGATGTGGGGCTCGAATCGATGCCCTAGCGGTGCGGTGGCTTTGAAGGGAGGAGGCTAAGTGGGATTTTTTTTAGTTGGCGCGACTTTTTTGGCGAAAACTTCGCTGTATAAGCGCTTATCCGAGGTGAGCCACGAAACCTATATTAAGAGTTTCTCGAAGTTTCAAATGGTGTTGCCGACTTAGAGAAGCTAACTCTATTGCGAAAAGTTAGATGGACTATAAGCGGCCGGCAGGGTTTTAACCTCCCATGATGCGAAAAAAAAAGATGTGATGTCGGCGATGTTATAGCTCTCAGGGCTTTAAAGGGTTTTTTAAAAAGAACTACATAAAAAAGAAACTATTTTAGCTTAAAAATGAAGAGCACATATTTTTGTAAGTCTTATCTTTTTTTAAAAAAAAAAAATTAACTTTCAGACATATTACAAATAGTCACGTCTTGAACTCTTAAATTCGTACACTTGGGACTTACAATTTTTTCAAATTGCGGAGCCCTTTGAGCGAATCCTTTTCAATTATCTGAAGGCTGTTGTTATATAACCATCTAATTGTACAATAAAATTTTAGCCACTTTCATAATTATCATTTAATGTGGTTATATAGTTCAATAATAAGCATGTCGTTAACAATTTTTTAAAATCTTTTTGTCAATTAAAAATAGGTATAACGTTTTTATAATTAGACTTTTAAACAGTTATAATTATTCTATTATTAATCTACCTATAATACTTACAGTGAAGTCAATGCAGACAGCTCGGAAAAGGCGTTTGCTGCAATTGAGCTGAGATTTACTTTATTAAGATATCTAACGCAGTTTTGTTGAATAAATTAAATGCTATTGGTTAGGTTAGGGTTGGGATTAGGTTAAGGGTTGAAAGCGTTAATAATTTTATTCAAGAGTAATACTTGTGTAAGCAATATATATAATCCCTTTTAGAAATTAAACTTACAGTTGTCTCAAGTTGGAAAGCCCTTTGAAAACATTATTTTTGATTAAAGTAAGGTTGTTAGAGGCCAAAGTTCTTATAATTAGTAAACAGTGGAGTAAATGCTCGTTTATAATTTTTCAGATAGTAAGTGTTATTATCATATATTTAGTAAATAATGAATTATTCGTTGCCCTAATTCTTATTTGTTAGTAGTACGAGTAAAACTATAAATATAGATGAGCAAAGAAAACTTTATATTGAATCCGGTAACTATTAGGAACTTACAAAATAATTAACCCTCTTAAATCAGAAAATGCACCTTCAGATATAGTGTGAATATTATTAGAATCAAGGTTCCTTTATAAAGATGAAGTTATAAAAATGGTTATTTACGGAGTATATTTATATACGCTAGGTAACAAAGGTAAATCACTTATATTAATGTATCCTATTATTAAATATTTGCTTAAGTTAATGTGTTAGGGGTATAATGAATGTATGTATACATACAAAACTTCAAGTTTATGGAGCCCCTTAAAGTCTTCTTGACCTAATGATGTAAGCTTGTTGAAGGACAAATCTCTAAAAATAAGTCATTATCAGTCACCCTATATACAATTGAGCAATCATTAATAACAGAAAAACTACTTTAAAGCTTAATGAACTACAAAAGACAACTATATATTTGATGCTTTTTAGTGTCTTATTATCACTCGTTCACTCTTACAAATATGTTAATTTTTTTAGTCCCATAAAAGCTCCTGCGGAAATAGAATTAATCTCATTTCCTTCCAAGTACCTATAACCAAATACAATACTTTAACATATATTACTTTTTATATAGAACAAAGTTGCTTTGAATAGATAAACTGCTAAAACCCTTTTAAAAGTGCACTAAATTTTTTAAATACTTATCCATTTGTAAAAGTTAATGCTTTTTTCTACTATAAAAGTCTATAATTCTTGGTCTAAATCCCATTTAGTGGTTTAGCCTTATTATACTTTTTTATTAGCTTTTTACAATAATTTAATAATAAAAATTAGTACTTACAACTCTGTTAATAAATGAAAACCTTTAAAATTATTTTCATATATGGATTGCAGTTTATTTAAAGATAAAATTCTATTAAAAAAATTAGTAAAATTGGTTTAAAAACTTAAAGATTAAAAGCAAAAAATACAAAGTTTTAACTGCCCAAAAATGCCCCCCTTCTGCTGTTTGGAAAGTGGTTAGGGAACATTTAAGTAGGTTTCTAATCATTGCATACCACAATAATAATTATCTTGTTATTCATAAATGTATAAAAAACAATAATTTATGTATATTTACAGAGTTGAGCTCTCAGGAGTCATACTGCACCATCTAGCTTGTGACCATTGGCTTTTTCCCATAAGACTTACGAGATAAAATGCGAAAGTTACGAATTTCATGCTATTTTTGGATTATAAAAACAGGATAACAAGCTCGCTGAAAATTTATGTATCATACTTATTTTTGTAGGGTAATTTACAAAAACAGTGCAAAATGAGTTCCTATATATCTTAATCTTTTGAAAAATATTTGATTCCTTTTTGTGCTGATCATTATTGCGTACATTAACCAGTTAAAAGTAAAGTTAGCTATTTTTTATTTGCAAATAATGAGTATGTATTGTTATTTAACGGATTAAATCAATCATATAGGGTTACTTAGAAGGTCAACATACCAAAGAGAAAAGTTAATACGTAAAAATATATATATATGGTAAATCCTTTTGCACCGTTAATTTAGTATTGCACAGCCGAGATGGTTAACCTTCGGAGCATGGAAATTCCATGGAACAGGTGATATACCTGGGGGCGCTTAGAGATATAGCAATCTTGGCATTCTTATGCCGACCAAGACGCTATCTTTTCTCTCGAGCAGCAAAAGTAAGAATATTATTGCGCAATAAATGAGACACTGTTTTTGTGCATTGGGCCAGTCATGATAAGCAACTGTTATTTGGGTCTACGGCTCAATGGCAAAAACATCCTCTTTTTAAGTATGATAAAATAAACTTCTGTACTTCCATACAATCACGCCTTGTCTGTGCTTATGGATACAGTACACTATAAATTAAAAGTTGTACCTGTATATATGCCATCTCCCTTTACGGGAGAATAGCTTGGACATACTTATTGTACTTTAGCTAAAAAAACCAATTGCGGATTTAATGGGTGTCGCACAATGCCACTGTTCGGTAATGCACCTTTAGTGTGGTAGTTTTCATGTTAAGTTGAAAGTTTAAATCGAATGCGAAGGTCAAGTGCATACTTAATATGAACTTGCCGGCGACGTAAACTTTTAGAAGCTCTAGCGTATTAAATTAATGAGGACGAGTTTAGTACGCAATCATCAAAGGTTGATAAAGAGAGCCACGTCAATGATAATGGAGCCCACGACCTTGGTTGCGCTTTAACATTTCTAAACGCTGAGCTTTTGTAAAAACTCTCATTCCCAGTATGATGGATTTACGAGTTAACCTGTTAGAACATCCGTGGTTATTAACTCAATCGACCCCTGGAAACGCCAATTATAAATAAATAAGGCCGCCTTACCGTTTGTTTTCGCCATCTTTTTATTAATTGGTACAAACCACGGCGCCCCCGACATACTTGAGCGAGAAAGCTGTTGTTGGTAAACTATAGACCCAGAGTCTTTAAAAGAACTCGTTATTAACTTATTAATGCTCCATCAAAGAGATTTAATGCAAACTATAAATACTTCGTGTAATTACTTTAGTGAAACTTTATAAATCAGTACGTATATTCGGCTAAGTTATCACTTTTAACACCCATGACATATCACTACTCGTTACTAATTGTTACGGGCCAGGTATTATTATTTTTCTCTTTAATATGGTTTACATAACTTTTCTTTGTCTTAGTAACCGATATTTTCTAACTATTTTACCCTAAGATAGGTTAACAATACTTTTTATTTGTTACTTATAACTTGACAGTCTATAGAATAGTTGCTCACTCGACATATAATCCTTCGTTAGTGTGCTGGAAGATAAAAAACACCATAATTATTGATGGGTATTTAGCAAATAATTTTCTTAGTTTTTGGAATAAATTTACTACCTGTATTAGGAAAAAATGGTGACTTTTATATTAAAGCTAAACATCATAAATAATCTATACACCCCACATTATCAGGGGCGGTTTAAGTAGAAGTAAAAGTAGGGACCAAGAGGGAGGTATCCCATATCCCACAACACACGAATCGTTAATTCTATCTTACTCCCCTCTCTAGGTGTTTTACTACTTAAATCGGTAGAAAATTTATTTTTTACTTCCATCTAATTTTTTAAAACGAAAAAAAATTAACTTTCGAAAATAAATACTGTAACTGCATAAAAATAAAGTAAAAAATTTTTTTTGTTAAGGCTACTTACAATTTAAAATTTAAAATCAGAAGTCCTGGAGGAAACAGAAATTATACTTCTTCCCAATGCTAGTAAATCTGCTAAATCACAAGAGTAGCAAAATTGTTTTTAAATAAATTGGATACTATAATTGTCTAATTAAATTTTTGAGATCAAATTTGAAGTTATTGCTAAATAAATCTAACTTTATATATTATATCATAAACCAAGAACCCCATGAGTAATTACACCTAGTAAGACTTGAGGAGGTTCATACGAAGATAAAGCCTTTTAACCTTAAAAATCATAATTATTTTTTTGCTTTAGTAAAAAGAAAAAATGTTAATAATTATTAAGATAAGGTCCTTTAATAAGTCTAATAGTTACATTAAGGAAGGGCGTTAAAGCGTATATATTAGATGGAAATGCTGTTTTAGTGCGTACCGTTTGTCTGGCACTAAAATAAACTTTTTATTAAGAGTTAAAATGATAAAACTGTCCCTGTCTACAAAGCTTTATAAAAACTTTATTTTTTTAATAGTTATAGCAAAGACTAAGAGATAACATCGACAGGTCTATTTAAGTTGTTCTTTATCATTAATAACCCTAAGAATTTATTGTTTACTTTTTAAACGCATGCATAATCTCTTCTTTCAGTCGCATAGAAAATTGTTAATTAAAAAAAACTTTTTTTTGACATAATTAGCGGACATATATATTTTAACAAACTTATTTCATACACAAACAGCGCTATGCAACGGACATTTTGAAAGTAACAATCATTATTATAATAACAATTCATAGATAGGAAGATTGAAATTGGACACAATATGTGGAAAATAGAACAAGTAGTATAACAATTATTGCGAAAAGTTAAGAAATAATAATTGGAATATCAAAATTCGCTTTTACGTCAATAATAGAGCCGTTATGTTCTTAACAACTATTAAATTTGTGCGTTTACATAAATAGATAGCTTTACAAAGAATCAACTTCGCCGAAAAGTGTATAAACGCCACCCTCTATCTTAATTATATATCTTATTATTAATTATGGTGCTTGCTGATGAATTTATATATAAAATGATATAACCGAGTTATCTCAAAAATTAACGATATTTTATTAAATGCATAATATTGGATTTCAAAGGCTGATAGTTTCTAGAACTAGTATAATATAGATGTATTAAAAAATATAAAATAAAAAAGTTGAAGGGCCAAAAGAAACTGGTAATTTATTTGACAGTCTATAACTCTCCCGAGAGTACTGCTACTTTAAACCAAGAGCGAGTGAAAACTATAAAAAAGTCTGGCCGACACGTGCTAACTCTCTGATAATTTGCAAGGATACGCCCTCGGGCGAGTAACCCTCACATAACATACAGCATTCAAAGGTCTATGATTGGTAAGAAACCCTTTTGTTAATAATAAATTATCTATTTTTGCAAGCGTTAAAGAAGAACAAACAAATAGGTTAGAGTTTATAACAATTACACAACTAAGTGGTGCATTACTCACAATTCATTAAAAAAAAAAAAAAAAGAAGGCGGCGTTGATTTTATGTTTAACAGTAAAACATTCAAACTTGAACTTATTTCCATCGTGTTTACCTCGCCGCGGACATGGGATCAGCCTTATTGACTATACACCTATTTGTTAGTATATTAAATGATGTTTGTTTAAGTTATTAAGAAAAAAATATAGGAACTAATGAGCCATCTATTAAAAAATTTATACTCTTTAATATGGTGTATACCGTTTAATAAACAATACTTACTCAAAAAATTGCACTTTTTAAGTAGTCGTAGTAATTCAACTTACAAATTTGCAACTCTAGCACCAAATCTTGTAACTTCTGATGAAATAAAAAATACTTTTATTAAGTATTTTGAGGAAAAAGGCTATCACAAAGTTACTTCAGCGTCTTTGATTGCTGACAAAGACCCCGAATTGCTTTTTACAAGCGCAGGTATGTTATATATATAACATTTATTTTGAATTTTTTAAGAATTAAATTTTGATAATACTTACTTTGTTTTTTACTTAATGTCATAAGTAGGAATGGTTCCTTTCAAATCCCAATTTTTAGGCCAACAGCCCGCCATTCATCAAAAAATTTTTTCTATTCAAAAATGTTTACGTGTCAAAGGTGGCAGAAAACTTTAGCATAGAAAACTAAACTAAATTAATCAATTTGAGTTTTTATAAACTATAACTTTATAGTATATACACCTATACAGCTAACTTATAGTATCTGCAATATAATTATATCGATATTTCTTAGCTTTTTACTTTTTTAAACTTTCCCCTTGAGATTTTTAAATTAACTTATTTATAAACATCTAAACGTTTTATTCATAACGTATTAAAATATCTTCTGTTAGCCTAAAACTTATGTTTTCTATGAATTTATTTTTATCCGGATTTCTTTTTGAATTTATAAGCTGTTTCGTTACTTGCTTTTTTAAAACTGGATAAATTTATTTTAATTTTAAAAAAAACATGTACAAATTTAGAGTTGCCCTTTAAAAGTTTAATTACCATCTTTTATATTTACGTCCAAACAAAGCCGCCAAAGTCTTCTCAAGTAAAATTATTGAAGGCTCATTTCCTTTTCTTTTTAATTTTTTTTATACGCGTGCATCTTAGGATTTTTCTAAGTTATATACGCTTGTTTACTATGATTATTATCTTTAAACCAGGAAAGCACAACGATCTTAACACGGTTGGACACTCCCCCTGTCACAACACGTACTTTGAAATGCTTGGCTCGTTTTCCTTTGGCGAGCTATCACGTGCTGAAGCTATCCAGCACTGCTGGGAGTTTCTTATAGAACGCTTCTGTTTGCCGCAGGAGAACTTTATAGTCACGTGAGTGTTTCTTTTCGATATTAACAAAAAAAAATTACATTTAAGTAATTATTATAATAATATAATAGTAAATAGTGAAAATATAATATTATCAATATAATCAAAACTAAATCTTTTTAATTATTATAATTCCTTATACAAACTTTTATAGTTTTTTTTTAGAATCTTTAGTAAAATTTAAGAAAACTTCGCGTATTGATTAAAACATTATTTTTTTTTAACTTGTAAGAGTTTATAAAGATGACTTTCTGACCTATGATATTTGGATGAATATTATTGGTTTACCAGAACGTCAAATTTCTAGAAAAGGAGAAAATGATAATTGGGTTATTCTTATTCTTATTATTCTTTTTATTATATTAATATTATTATATAATATATAATTTAGTGGAGCATGGGAAGCACGGGGCCGTGTGGCCCTTGTACTGAAATTTACTGGGACTTCGGCGCTCCTCTTGATTGTAAAACTCGGTGAAAGTTATTATTATACTCATTTATTTATATTTTTCTTTTATAAGAATAGTTTCATATAAAAGTTTATTGGTTTTACGTATATAGATAATAGTATTAATTATATTAGATATCTAGAACTCTGGAATATTGTATTTATAGAAAAAGAAATGTCAAGTGATGGTTCACTCTATTTTTATTGGTTTGCTTTTGGACTGCTTTATTATTATTTGTTTGAACAAAAGGAAAAATCACTGATTTACCACGAAAATGCATCGATACGGGAATGGGCTTAGAAAGACTTGCGGTCGTGCTGCAGGTTTAATAATAATAATAATAACTTATTTGCTTAATTTTTTATTCTCATTTTATTCTGACTTTCATGGTTTTATAAAAACTTTTATATTATATAAAAAGCAAAAGAAAAGTATTTTTGAAACTGATCTTTTTTCTCCCATTATGGAGTTTGTTCAAAGCCGTGCAGATAATTCTATTTCTTTAAAAAGTTAGTATTGTAAAGTTATTATCCATATATTTTTATTTAGAAAACTTTTTTGTTTATAATTATTATTATTATATAGATATTGTATGTTAATAACTTTTGTTAATGCCTTATAGTTTTAATTATATTATTCTGTTTAAATTCTCTTCAGTATTTTATCAAAATTTTTCTAGTTGGTTCATATTTTACGACCGCGCGCTCTTAAAAATTATTAAAACTTTGCCTTTTTTATTATAATAGTTAAGGTTAGGGAATTTTCCCTAAATTGCTCGCTTTCCACTAGTGTAACAGTAGAAGTAATAATTAGTATAATAAAACCACAAAGTAGAGCATATATGTAATGAAATGTTACAAAATATTAAAGTTTCTTATACGAAACCACAACGCTTCTGTTTCTTATTACTTTTCCCTTTTCTATTATAAACTGAATTTTGATTTTTTATTTTTTAGAAAAAAAAGAAAATACTCGATTATTAGCGGATCATATTCGCGCTTGTGTTTTTCTTATAGCTGAAGGCGTTCAACCTAGGTAGTGTATAACAATAACAAAACACTTTGTATTCTACATTAGCACAGTTTTAGCCTAATAAGGAAGAGAGTGGTAGACCACGTGTTCTTTTGCATAGATATTTTAGGCAGAGGCCTCTCCCTTTTATACACCACCTGGGAAAGAGCTATATTAAGGTCAAAAAATACAATAAGCTGCACGTGGAATCTGTTAAAGGAGGCTGTACGCTATTTTTCAAAAGTATTAACGTTGACCACCAAAAGTAATTTTTCACGTGTGTCTACGAGGATCAGTGTAACTTGATTGGCGAGCTTTGCCTTAAATTTTATAATTTCGAGGTTTCCACGAAATTTTGTGAAGAGTTTCACATAAAAAAAAATGAAACCCTCTCAGTTTCCACTCGACCTCGACGATTTTATTATTTTTCTTTACTTTATCGCATTAGCGCGAATGCACAAGGCCACGTGTTGCGTAAGTTAATAAGAAGTGCAGCGTTTGCCGCGTATGAACTTGATATTAAAGGTACATTCCTTAAAGTTTTGACTACTTAGTAAATATTGTACACATAACAATAGTTGAGGTAGTAAAAAGTATATAAAAGTAAGGGGAAGTACACGACCTTCTAATACAAGATCGTTGCTTACATAGAGACAAATTGATAATAGTTATGCTGTTGCTTAGTGAAAAGTTAAATAATCTATCTAAGTTTATTTAGTAGCTTTTTTATAATAATAGTTAAATGAAATCAAACAGTATTGATATTGTACACATTTTTAAAAAATATAAATTATATTTAGATAATTTTCTTTCCTCATTGGCCGAGGTAGTAGTGAAATACACGCCTTCAGCCACGTGTTCTCAGGTGGTCTCTCGGGTTCCATTAATTACTGAAGTATTGCAAAAAGAAGTAATTTTTTATACGCTTTCGTTGTAATATTTTATATTATAATATTTTAAATAAAAATAATAAAGTTTATAGTCAAAAAAATAATATGTTAATTCAGGAGACTGCCTTTCATAAAACGCTGGAAAAAGGTTTGGTTCATTTAAAAAAGATCATCAAAGAAACGTTGGAGAAAAGTATTGGTTATCCACCGCAACTCTCGTGACTTTCTTTTAATGGTTATAACAATTTTACAGAGTCACATGTCCTCTCGAGCGACGCTGTTTTCCTTTTGCTGGACACTCATGGCCTTCCGGAAGAAGTGGTTGCGGCGGTCGCTAATAAGCATAACTTGTTTATAAACTTCGCAGGAAAAATATTAATAATTAGATTTATAAATATTTTATTAAAAAAAATAATAATTACTATAAATTAATTAAAATATCAATAAATAAAATTTAAAAATTATTATTTAGTATAAAAGTAATAACATTTATATTTTTATGAAATTTAAAAAAAATTAAAAATAATAATAAAAATTAGAAAATAATATAAATTAATAATTATGAATTTTATAATAATGATAGTAATAATAATAATATAATAGATGTTCGTCAACTATTAAGTAAACAACAACTCCGTTCAAGACTTCACCAATCAAAAAAGCGTTCTTTACCTTTAGACGCTATTGAACACGGTTTTATTGGTTCCTTATAATCTGTTATTATTATAATTATAATTATTTTATTTATAAGGAGAAAAAATAAACGTTCGGAGCCGCTTTATCGGATACGATTTTCTTCAATGTGAGACAAAAGTTGTTTGGCTTCGTTCGACCAATAAGGGTAATCTGTATTTTATTGGCTATTTTAGAGTTATTAGTAAACGTGTTTGGTCTTTAAAATTAATATGACAACCAATACATTTTTTTTAAAATTTACTTATAAAGAAATAAGTTGGGCCGTAATATTTTTCTTATGAAGTTTATTTGCTTTACTTTTGGGAAACTTATATATTGTTTCTGTTTAGTAAACTTTAAAAACTCTACAAATATTTATCATGTTATAAAAATTATAAAAAAATAGTTATTTGTTTCGAACTATTTTCAAGAATATTATTATTATTATCATTATTACTTCCTCTTATATTAATTGTTCAACGGTATTTATATATTGTTTTCTTTTTAGAAGTTTTGTCAAACATTTACTATTCTTTATTACAACCCTTCGGATGCAACAAACTTTATTATAATAACTATTATTATATATAAACTTCTAATTTGATTAAAGTAAAAATCCTTTTTTTTATTCAAGCGGATTACGTTGTTCTTGAAAATAACATATTCTATGCAGAATCCGGCGGCCAAGTAAGCGATACGGGTACATCTATTACACACTTTTTACTTATTAGTAATATTAATAATACTTTTATTACTATTATTAAGTTAATTAGTAATTATACTAATTTATTATATTCTTTTACTTTTTTTTATTATTTTTTTAATCATATTATTCGCTGCAAAAACTTCTTAATATTACTGTTTATATATAATATTTCACTACACTTTTACTTTTTTATGAATACTATTTAAATATTTGTTTTTACTGGTGTGAAATATGATTATTTGTTACCGTTTTAATAGTTTCTGCAGCCAATTTGTCTAAGTTAAGTAATATAAATTTCACTATTTATTATAATACACATTTTGTTAATGGTTTTTATATAACCAATATTGAATATATAATTGAAGGCTCCCTTATACTTTCGAGTGGCAAAAGCGTAGAAGTTTTGGGCTGCCGTTTTTTGTTAAACGATATTCCAGTTGTAGTTTTACCTCCGAATTCTCAAATTCTGGTCACAATAAAAATAATAAATATATCCACTAGTTTTTTGGAAGAAAATTTATTATTTACATTATTAGTGCAACGATACTGTTAAAGCCTTTGTAAACAAAGAGCGAAGAGCACGTGTCTGTAAGTACCACACAGCAACACATTTGCTGAGCCACGTGCTGAAAGTTTTGTACGGGGACGGCGTAGCTCAAGCTGGTTTTTTTTAATTTTTATAATGTGAATATTGCGAGCTAACTTTTATTGTGAATTTTTCAAATAAAAGTTTATAAAAATTAATATATATATATATATATATTGTATATATTTGTAGGGTTCCCATGTCTCACTAAAATTAATGTTTTAATTTTTTTGGCTCCAGGCTCGTTTGTTGGGGAGAAAAAACTTCGTTTTGACTTTACTAAAAATGGAAATAAAAGTTTTGATAAAAGTGTTATTGAAAAGGAAGTCAATACTATTATTTTATTGGATCTTCCAATTTTTATAGAAACAGTAAAATATTTATTATTATTTTTTTGTTTTTATTGGTTATTATATTTATTTTTTTAATACTATTCTGTTGGTGAATACTTTATTAACTTTTTCTACTTTACTACAGTTATTAGATTATCAATATATATTTTTTGCCAAAAAAGTTTGCCATAACCAGTAAAAAAAACTGTATTTTATATATTACTGACCCAACCCATAAAAGTATTTTAACAGCAAATCTTTAAATTATAAAAAACATTTAACTCTTAAATATTAGACACCAAATTAAAAATAAACAAACCAATTAAAAACAACGAGCTATAACGGAGCTATGAAAAAGCGTATGCACTAAATTTTTTGAACAAAGTTTCACGTGCAAGTCACTTTCTTTTTTTTTTTTTGGCATCCACAGCAGCATATTTTGTGCTTTTGCTTATTTTTTGTGTATGTCTTTTACTCCTATAAGTATCGCTTGGCCACTTTTGTTGGGTCCAAATTTATACACTAAAAAACTCGTATACTCGTTACTCGTGGGACTTTATAAGGATCTTTTTTTTATGCAGCGCAGCTTATGGCAAACTCCCGACTTTTCCCCTTAGAGTGCCTTTTTATTTTATTCTTTACGCTCAAAAAAAAAGGCTCCTATATGATTAGCTGTGCTTGAGTATATAAAAAAAGTTATTGGAGAATTATTATCAAGTTTAAAGTTTTTTATATATTACTCTTTGACATTTATTGATTCTTTTTTAGAATGTTTCGGATCAGGAAGCTTTAAAAAATGGCGCAGTCGCCACTTTTAGTAATAAATATGGGCCTTCCGTAAGAACCGTTCAGGTTCAGTTATTATTCTTTTTTTTTATTACTACTATTACCATTATTTTATTATTATTTATACTATTATTTGTCATTAATTATTATTTTTTATTAACTTTTTATTATTATCTTGTAGATTAAAGGAAAGTCTACCGAGCTCTGTTGTGGCACTCACGTGACTTCCACTGGCACTATCTTTCCCTTCAAAATAACTTCCTTGTCTTCTATATCTTCCGGTCTTTTAATATTATTATCATTATTATTATTACTGTTATTATTATTTTTTTAATATATTTAATAAAAAAAGTTTATTAAAAGTAACACTTTCTAAGATATTATGAGAATTGAAGCGCACGTTTCGGAAGATGCATTTAATATTTTTAACGATTATGAAATGTTGTATAAAAGTTTACTAGACATGTTAAAAGTATTTATTATTATTGTTATTGTTATTATTGTTATTATTATTACTATTATTATTATTATTATTACTATTATTATTATTACTATTATTATTATTATTATTATTATTATTATTATTATTATTATTATTATTATTATTATTATTATTATTATTATTATTATTATTATTATTATTATTATTATTATTATTATTATTATTATTATACGAGGCAAACACAAAGGACCGTCTTGTATCCGTTATAAAAGGATTGATTAATAAAAATAAAGAAATGACAAACTTTATAACGGAGTTAGCAAGAAAGCCTCTTTACTGCGCTGCACGTTCTCAAATTCCTTTTGGAGGTTTTTATTTTTATATATTAGTAAATAATTTTATTATTATTATTAATATTAATAAAATTTTTCATACTTTTTTTAGGAAATCTAATATACTTCCACCGGGAAACCTCGAACGCCCCAAAAGATTACATTAAAAAACGAATTGAACATTTATGCAGTCTTGCTCCGGATGGCCTTCACATTATTGTTTCGGGTGCTTAAATATATTTAGTTTTTTATGGTAATTAAAAGATTTTGACTATTTTTTTCATATAACTTTTTTATTAAAAGGCTCAAGAATTTATTGCCGTTCTCCAAATAAAGAAGAGATTCCAGCGAACCAAGTACGTTTTTCTAAATATGATTGGTCCTTTTTATTACAGAAATTATTGGTCAGTTTTTATTATCATTTTATAATTATATTAATATTATTATAATGATTGTCTCTTGATAAGTCCTATTTTTTAATTGTGATTGGTTATACCATTACTTTAATCAAGTTATATTACGAATAATAAAAATCAATAAATATATAATTAAAAATAATAGTAAATAGTATAAATTAAAATATTTTATTAATTAATTAATAATTTGTAGTTTTTCTTTGCACCTTTACTATTTGTGGTTATATTTTAATTTTATATTTATTTAAAAAAAGTTTTATTTATTATATTAAAATAATCATTAAAATTACATTAATATGATTGGATATATATTAATAACGTCATTAATTGATTTTCGTGTTAATCAGTTGGTTAATATATATAAATACTAAATTTTTTTTTAGATTCTTCAGAAACTTTTACGCGAACTTAAAGGTAAAGGAGGAGGGACTGAAGTATATGCGCAAGGGACTTTTAATAACGAACTTGAAGACTTCGAGTTTATTAGAGCTATAAATAATCTAAAATAAAGTTTACTTTTAACTATTTTCCATACATTTTTTTTATTATTATCTTAAACGTAAAAGTGTAAGAAAAGTTCGAAATTGTGCTGCGCACCCGAAATTTGCGATCAATTTAACTTCCTTTATTTAAAGTTGTTAAAGAAACTAACTTATTGCTTATTCCCTAACTCATTGACAACTTTTGTTTTTTTCTAAGGTGATAGCCTACTTTTTCCGTTGTGGAGTATCAAGCGTATGTAAACTATAAATAATAATACAGATAGTTATATAAGGGCGAAGAGAGACGTATATAAATTATCCGCAAAAAAAGATATACAGATAAAATGAGGCTTAATTCTAAAACGGAAGAACCATCCTAAAAGATGTAGTCCAAATTTCTGATATATATATTCTGTTCAAGGAAATTTTTATTATGACTTTAGATTTAATTATTATTATTACTTCAATAATGACAGCATATATCTATGTTAAAATATAAGGCTTTTTTGGACATAATTACGGTTTTTACCCTGTAATAATTCTCAAGTGTTAACTATTTCTAGTTTAGAAAATGTAAATTTTAAAGTATGAGACAAATAGTTAAAGTTCTATAATATTTTTTCATATCTTTTTCGTTAGGACAAGTAGTACAGCGAATTTTTTGAATTTGGTTAGGGTCAATTTTACTTTTTATAGTGCCTTAGATATGATGCTGAAAGGACTCAAATAATATATAGCGCTATAATTAACTTCTTAACTTTATAGGTCAGAACATACACCTATTTTTCTTAAATATTTGGAAATTCAACTCTAAGGTAAAAAGTAACACGGGATAGCCCTTGCAAAAGGTCAAAGCTTTTTACTACCTCCAAATTAAGGTTAGTGCTATCGGGTATTGAATTAACTTTTTCTCTCTCTCTACCCGTGGGCAGGCGAAGTTTTTTAACTTTTACTTGCATATAGTTATAATAAATATCACAATTTTTTTTTAAAGATCTGAAACTGGCAAAGTCACATATAGTATAATTTTTGCGTGAACATAACTGTAAATCACCGTCCCTCGTCTAACAATGAGTCGTGCCAATTATACAGTAATCACTAGAAAATAACACTATTTGTAATAACCCTATTACCAGAAGTAATTTAAAGATGGCACTTCTGGAAAACAGGCACTAATTTGTAAACACTAAACCAAGCGCGGTTATAGCATTCAAGTTAGGAACCAATGCAAAAGTTAGCAATTTAAGTACTTAGGAGTAGTGAATGTAATATAATTACAAAGCTGTATGACCTTAGCTTTCGGGGCGCAACATAGCTCCACAAAGTCAGAGAACTATCTAGGGCTTAAAGAAAACAGCGTCTGAATTTAAGGATACACGATACCGGTAGCAAGTCAAAATGAGACTAAACATAGTTGTATATCTCGTAAGACAGTTCTAGCACAGAAGCAAGTAGTACGTAGCTACGATGCCACCAGCAGTATAATATTACAGTACACAAGCCTTCCGAGCCTACCAGGGTACTATTATATGATGGATTTTTAATTATTAATAAGAGCAATTCTTTCAAACCGTGAGTTAACCAAGTCCAAATCTCTCCTAGTATAACTAAACCCTTATTCTCAGGGAGCATAGCACGGTAACCACCCAGCTTACCTTTAAATAAGCATTTAGGCCGCAAAGTTTATTAACCAGCACTTAGTTAAATTCAAGTTTGTAGTGTAAGTTATTTTTTACCCTAGCATAAGCAAGTAAGACCTGAATGTGGTTAGGGTTCTATGAAGATAAAAAAAAGCGCACTAAAATCATTACAATTGGTTATTAGGTACAACTTATTATAAACGAAATATATGAAAAAGAGAAAAAAGTAACCAATAAAACTGAGAAAGAAACCTGAAGGTTAAAACCAGGACCAATATCATATAAAACAGATGCAAGGCGCGCTTTACTGTAAAGAATATAACACAAATCAAGAATCTCTCTACCCGGAGCAAGCCTTTTATTTAAAAGCCGTCCCCAGTGTAAGTGAAAATTAGGTGTGCGAGGTAATATGTGCCCAGTATAGTATTAAAGTAAAGCAACCCATGTCGTCTCTTCAGTTCGTAAAAAGTCACATCCAGTCTAGATAGTGAATTTTATCATAGATCCGAGATTTTTCTATTACTTACTAAGATTAATACTCCAAGAATGCAGGATTAAAGTGAAGTTTCAAACAGTATTTACTACAAATGAAGCATTCAGAGATGAGACAATAATGCTAGGAGTCAGTGAATTAAGCCACCTTTGATCCTCTACAGTCCGAGATACTGTGTTCATTGGGTACTTAGGGTCATAACAGCTATAGTGGTTTGCTACTCTGCTTTCACCAGTGTTTACCTTTGGTGGTAAAGCCGGAAGGTGCAACGAGAGTTACCACAAATGAATGTCAGAGAGGATAAGGTTAGCTATTTTTCAGCTAAAAGATGACTACATCAAAACCTACACCAAAACTTTAAATGATGTTTTTATTAGCCTAGGTCGTTGTGTTCTAATTTAGCAAAGGTAGGAGCGTGCACGATATCAAACCGTGCACAAAGCAGGTCGTGCAAACGCTGACGGTGGCAAGTTCCTTATAACGGTTGTTTGCGGAGGTCAATTATTTAGTTTGGTCACCTAAGGTGTTACTGCCCAAGTTAAACTCCACTACTCTGATTGAGGTTATTTGTCACCAAAAGCTATCTTATCGAAAGTAAAAGCATTTAGCTCCAAGTAGTAAAGTTAATTCCGATTTATGTTCATTATCTTTCATCTTTAAAGTCGTGAGAAAGTAGGAATCCCAGGTTGATCTCGTTGCTCATTCTTTTAGATAGTTAATCTAGTAAATTTTCTCTGGTAACTCTCGAACAAGCTAGACCATTACAAGAGAATCTCCTCAACCTGGTTTAAACTAACCAGTTAAGTTTTCGTTGGCTAACATTTAGGCTTTAAAAAATGGTCGACCTTTCTTACCTGTATCTACCCGTACGAACCGCAGATAATGTCATGTTCCAGATTAGTTACTCAGGTTATTGTGAAAAAAAACAAGGTGGACCTAAAGCCTCAAAGAATCAGGCAAAGTTTGGTTCGAATACTAGTATAAACTATCATTAACTTGCTAAGCAAGGTATTACCTACTAGTGGATGAGAACAATTTTCGAGCTGTTAGTTGTTGAACCTAAAAGGTTGTTTCGCCCTGGAGGGGTATACAACCCCTGCGTTTGCAACTTAATGAAAAAATTTTAGTTGAGGAGAAATCTAGGATACTTCCGTCGAGTAAACAGAGTCAGCATAGTACCAAAGCTAAACTACTGAAAAGAGTACAAAGGAAAAACTACCTTGCAGAACAACAAAAATCCTAGATCTAAACTAACAAGTTTGCTACTAACGTCAAAAAGATTTGTTAGAGAAATAGCATTCGCGCCTCAGTGAATTTATAACCTCTATCCAACTCTCGAAAACCTTCATTGCTTAAAGGGGACAACTATAGTATACAAAGCAATGCTAGGAGCAGAGTCAAGAGAGAGCTACTTTTAAGCTCTCCTAACACAGAGGATTCCAATCTAAATAAGATAAAAAAGAAAGGTCAGGCTACTACTCAAGAAGACTAACGTATGCTAGCAAGAACTTTGAGTTTCAGTATCTAAGTTTGTGTCTTTGACGTCTTTTTGCCAAATTAAGAAAGCTTTTCATGACTTTAGCGAAAAACAAAGAAAAGTAGATCAGTTTCTTAATTGCTGGTATCCTTTAGAAGATGAGCTAACTTTTATTAGTTGTTCACTTTTTTTTGCTGTTGTTTCATTTGTGGCCTTGATTTCAGTACTCTTCCCCTTGAAGCCGGTAATACCTTATTTAACTTCTTCCTTTTATTACCAATTCAGTGTAAAGATTGTTGACTCGTTACTTTCCAAAGTTTACCGACTAGATTTGTGGAGAATTTATTATATAAACTACCATACTTGTACACTCTACTATAATAAAACAAATTAGCTAGCATTTTGGATTTAATAGCTAGCTTTTCAACTAAATTACTAAAAAAAAAGTAAATAAAAGAGAAGTAATTTCGTTGCCTTTACCCAACAGATCTGGTGCCTAAGGTATAACTTAAGACAACCTTGGATCCTTAAAAAAAAATTTTGCATAAATGAGTGTTAAGTTCAATTAGTTTCTGCCAATAACTTTTTGTCATAATCGACTACGATTTATTATTTATACATGTAGATAAACCTTAGAGATTAAGCAATAAGGAAGGAGTTAAATTGTTGAGCATCTGTGTTTACTTAAAAGTAGTATAAAAACCTAATTGGTACCAGTAAATTTTTCAGGACCAAAGAAATTTACACATGTTTAAAAAATTAATTAGCTGCAATTATTATACTTTAAAAAATACAGTAAAATACTGAACAGTCCCTCCATAAAAGTATACAAAAAGATTGAGGAATTATAACTTCAAGATTAATCATAACCATATCAATAATGCAAGTTAAAGTGTATCTTAGAAGTGGTGAACCTTTCTATATTATGTACAAATTCATAAATTTGAAGTAGTATAACACAATCCAGGTGGACGAACACTATGCAGTGACCTAGAGGGTAACATTATTTGGTCAAGGAGACTAATATTAGAAATAAATGAAAACTGTTTAAGAAAGGGATGAGCTACAACAGCCTAGTTAATTATCGTGTTGCTTAAAAAATTAAACCGATAATCACCTGCTCAACTTATTATTAAGACTAAATTTTTTATTTTAAAATAGAATAATAACCCAATAACTACGAGAATATTTTTAAGGGCCAATAAAATTTACAGAACTTTCATCATTGAAAAAAATTGCAGCTGTAATTTTTGTAAAATGTAAAAAACTACAGAGATACTGCGAATACCTCTATAAAACTATACAAAAAGTCATTACTAAATTATAATAAAAAAATTTTTAATTTAACAGTAATCATATCAATTTAAAAATATATATACTTATTTCTGTTTAAAACCTAAATAATGCAAGTAAATGTGTATTAAAGTTATATAAATATTAGATGAGTAATTTACAAAAAATTATAAATATTTCTTTCAAATAAGATTATTCTCAGAAAGTCATTAGAAAAAATGATCTTATAGAGCACATGTTTTTAATTTCTTAAAATCAAACATGAATTCTTTTAATAAAATTATTGGTTAAAAAGTCTTATAAAGACGCTTTTTAAAGTTTAGAAGCATCTTTTATTAAATATCTCTTCTTAGTAAAAGATGAAAAATATTGCTTCATCCGGTAATCTGTTAAATAATTGTTATAACTTATATTACACTCTTATAAAAATTGTTTGAAAATGTAACTACTTTTTTAGAGCCAAAAATGTTTAGCTTGAATATGATAATTTCAAATAGCTTTTAAAGATAACTTCTTAAAAACAAGTTTAAGTAATTATTTATAACAAGATAAAATGGAGTTAAAATAATATCTGTATCATTATTATTAACAACAAACTTAATAGATTATTATTTAATTCCTGTGAAAAATAATTTAACTCCTAAGTTGAATAAAACCACCATGATAATTAAAAATACCACAACCAAAATAGTTACAGCTTAGCCGACAAATTATTTCATTAAAATTGCTAAAGTATCAATTATTTCAACAGAATGCAGTAGAGAAGTTACAAACTACTAAAAATGAATTATAATAATCTAAAAGCTCGCTTATCTTCTGATGGCGTTAGAAGCGAGGAGCCTATTGTCTGCCCACTTTAAATTATTCATTTAATAACCAATATGGGTTTTTCTAAGTGCCGGCAAATCAAAAGATGTGTAAATAATTTTATAATCAATTAGAGTTTAAGACATTCACAAATTTTTTGACGTATAGGTTTGCAGACTTTTAATATTATCTAATAAACAACTTAGTGCATACCTACTCCAGTTCAGGTTAAATGTGTATGTTTATGAATCCTCCCTAAAATTATGCGACATGCATTAGGTTTAAACATAACATTTATTAACTTTATGAAAGTTTATTCTCTAAAGAATTAGTGTTTTGAGTTTGTATTTTTATTACAACAATAGATAATCTATTATTTTAAAGCTAATTTGTTATTAGTCTATTAAGTAAGCTTTAGCATACAAATTCCATTCATCCTAGTAATTATCTGTTTCAGGGTTTGAGAGATCACCTATAAATTGTAATAAATAGTATATCTAAGTGAATTACCTAATGCGAGTTAAATCTTAATAAACATGTAGAAAGCTATATGTAAAGTTTCGATCTTTTAATTTAAGTTAAACATTGAAAGTTAATGTAACCTATTGACAGTGATAATAGCTAGATTAGACATAAAAATTACTTATTTTTAGATTATTAAAATAAGTTTAAATTCTTACGTTGATTTTACTTTGGAATTCATTATATCTATAACATATATAGTGTTATAAATTGTATATATAGAGCATTGCTAACTCTTCCCTAGTAAATCAAGATAAGAAATTATTAATTTAAACACATAAATAGAGCTGTATGTATACTATTTACGCCTAAATAATCTCTACGCAGCAAACATTTTTTTCTCCTTTTAATTATATTCAGGTGAAATAATTAGTTTTGAAAAAATATGACCACATTGTGCTCAAATGCCAATTGTAGTAATAAAGCGAGGTACAACTACCCCCTGGAACGCAAAGCATTATATTGTTTTAGGTACACTTATAATAAACCCACTTAAGACGTATATAACTTAGTAGAAAGTAAAATTTCCTTCTAAATTCCAAAATTTATAAGATGCAAACTGAAGTATATGGTTAATGTCCAAAGTCAAAAGTGTTTAAAATGTTTTGATAAGCGTCCAAGCTTCAATTTTCCCGGTACTTATAATATAGTTATATGTTTGAAGGAAAAAATAAAAATAAATTTTAATTATTATATTTATTAGGCGAAAAAAAGCCAATGTTCTGCAAAACATGCAAAGAAAAGGAAATGGTCGACGTTATAAACAAAAAATGTATTAAAAATTGTGGAAAACAGGTAAGTAACTAGTTTTGATTTATTAAATACTTAAACCTCATCTTTTTACATAATGTAAAGGCCAGCTTCAACTATCCCAATTGTAAAATTCGACTTTACTGCAAGAAGTGTAAACTTCCTGGAATGGTAGACGTTATTAACAAAAAATGCCTTGGAAATTGCGGAAAACAACCGACTTGGAACTACCCTTGGCAAAAAAGGTATCAGACAATCAAGACTCTGGTGGTAGTTTAACTTACTATTTGCTTAAAATGATGAAGGCCACAGTTCTGCAAATCGTGTAAACTGGAAGGGATGGTGAGTTTTTCAAATAGAATGAAACAGGGAAAATTAGTAAAAGAGTGTAGAAGGACTGAAGCACATCAAGGAAAATATTTTTCTCTTGGAATTGTTGAAAAGAACCCAAATAATATGTATAATAGGGATTGTAATGACATTGACCATGTACACAATGTTAACCTAAGCTTCAGACCAAACTGTAATAACTACATATACAATTATTATTCAGCAAATTATATCATGGAACAGTCGGTAATAAACTTTAAGGGTGTTACTACAAACCACACAAAAAGTGTTACAGAGAAGAAAAAGCAAAAGAAGACAAAAGTTTTCAGCATAAATTATATTCTTGGAGACCAACAACAAAAATAATAATAAATGTTTTTTTCATTTATTAGTTATTTAATGCAGCCGCATTCGCAGCTTACATCGTCATAATTTTAATAGCGTTATCATCAGTTAGCAGTAATTGGGGGATCCAGGTGTCTAGGAAGACCATTGCTTTAACCGGCATAGAAAATTGCGCAGTAGTTTTTAAAAGTGTTGCTTTTGTTGTACTCCAAATCCGGACATGACGGTCTTGCCCGCCAGAGAAAAGTAATTTATTGCTATCGTCGTAATATAAGTTTAGCATGGAATGCTGGTTGCTATGTCCAGGAAATTCTTGAACGACTTTTCCAGTTCTTGTATCTGTTTTAAAAATCTAAAAAGAAATATAAAGCCAGATGGCGGCAAGAGGTAAAAGAAACACTAGTACTCTTCCATCCATAGAAGAGGCTATAATGCCATTACAAGATGTAGTCTTCATGCTACAAATAGTACTTCCATGAGACCACCTCGTAATTACTTTAGGACGGTTACTCCTAATATCCAGCCCGCGAATGCAACCGTCGCGCGAACCGTTATAAAGAATACAACCCTCACATAATCAAGTTATGAGGGGAACAATTTCTTTATATTGCAGCAGGAACGCACTGCAAACTGCTGACTGAACACGTCGCTGTGTCCCAAAAGAATTTGAAGGAGCGGTTGAGAGCGGTAAACATCAAAAATCAGTGCCTGCAATCCACTATTAAAAATTACGTAGCGTATATATTATTACTATTTTGACCCTTCCTGTTGTACCACAAGCTATAAACTGAGAGTAAATATTTGAAAACTCGCATGTCCAAACGGACCGGCGGCCGCAGTTAAATTCATTAGCTTTGAAGAGAAGTGGTTCTATTACATGAGAACATATATTATCTACAACTAAAAAAACCAAAATCTTGTCAAAAAGACCGTTTTTTGTAAAGAGAAAAAGTTTACAGTTTCCGGATGTGTAGGAGTTTCCCAAAAAACATTGGCTTAAGAGACACAATAAATAGTTCAATAACAAATGGTATAAATATAATTTTTAAACGGATACGCAAGTAGAGAAGAGGCCTTTGGAGACCAACGAATTGCCGTTATCTATAGAAAGGCATAAAGTTATAAGGAAATTTAAATGATAAAAGTTATTTGCAAAATATTACGTGTGATTCAGATCCTAGCATACTATGTGAAAGAAAGCTGAAGCGATTTTCATTTTTTTTTAAAAGTTCAAAAACGCTTTCAACAATAAAAAGTAGAGCAAACAATAATTTAGAGTTTATATTAAATAGATAGGTAAATTACGTGAGGCGATCACGATCTGCAAAGGCAAAATATTGCTGTTGCTTATCTACCTGCCAAGTTATTGATAATATTCTAGTAACCCATGCAAGCTATACAATCCAAAAGTTGAAAAAAAAAGAAGGAAAAATGCCCAAATATAACTCCAAATTGTTAAAGAATTAAAAAACTTTATACAAAGTACTTCTAGCCACCCAAACACTGTATATGTACCTGAAGATCGTTAATGGGAGAAGTGGAGGAAAGTAATAAATTATCTTTTTTAAATAGAGACACTATTTTTTCGGGCGTAACTCTGATATATAATGAAAAGTTCGTGTTTATAGGAAAAATTTTAAAAGGAAACTAGTTATTGTTGCCTAAAAGTAGGTTCCAATTGTGAACGACGAGTTAAGTGATATACAGAACATCTCTGTGGAGATGTAAGTAAGTAAAGTTTCACAATAATGAATAGTTAAATAGAGAAAAAAGAAGTACTCGATGGAATAACTCTCTGTATAGAGTTGTCCTATTTTCAAGTAATGATTTGGTCTTAAATCCTATTTCAGCCTTTAATAAAGGTTTGGTATTTTGTAATATTTTAAAAAATCTTTTTTTATCTGGATCAAAATAAAAGCCAGGGATGTCCTTTATATTCTTTTTATCGCGATCGTACTGGGAACAAGAACTCGAAGAAGGCTCCGAAGCGGGTTTAAAGTTGCCTGTGCTATCTTGTTTTGTCTGTTTACATTTTTGCTTATGAGATTCTTTTTTAATACAAAATTTTTTTTTTCTCCTTTTTTTACAATTTTTTTCAGAGGAAGGATAACGTTCTTGCGAACAGTTAGGCTTACTCCCCCAAGGCCGCATAAGTAAATTACCACATATACAATGGTCAAAAGTTAAGTAAGAATTCTGCGATGAACAAAGTCACTTAACAAAGTAAATACTCGCAACGTCTCCTGACTAAGCTAAGTGCCTCACCTCTGTACAAAAAACGTGTGGGGCAGCCACTACCGCTAGCTTTAAACCTAGTAATTATTTTGAGCTCTTCATTATTATATTTCTTGTCTTAGGAGTTATCAGGTAATAAAAGTTTAAACCTTCTTAATCGCCGTTGATCAAATTAATATTTTTATATATTGGTTTTAAAATATTATTTTCAATAGTATCTTGAAAACAACCCTCGTATCCTTTTTTTTTTAACTTGTTAAGATAACTTTACAATATGCCACTCCTTTTCCCCTTGCTTTCTGAATTATTTTTGCCTCACCATCACGTTAAAAAGTAAGTGCCGAAAAAGCCACTCAAGGCTTTATGTCCAGTTATCGTTGTCATTAGCGCATAATTGAAATTGGGGTTTATTAATAAATAAAAAATTTAAAAAAAAAATAATTGTCAAAAACATGAATTGTTTTGCAATGTTGCTCCTCTCCAGCATGAGAATGAACATATTTGAGATAAATATAAAGAGAATTTTACTAATAAATACTTAAACACACGCAAAGAACGGAATCAGGCTCAAAAGTCATCCCTTTAAAATGTTTTTATTAATAATATATGGAAGACGTTGTGCTTCAATTTCAATATATTAATCTAATATGAGTGTAAAGCGAAGTTGCTACCTACTCATTTTACAACTTCATTGGTAGAAGCTAAATCGTTATAAAATTTTACCTTCATTTTGCTTAAATGATGGTAATAATTGTAATACTAAATTAAAAAATACCAGATAAGTATTTTTACTTTTATATGAGACTATACATTACTTTAACATACTATATTCGTTATTAATTAAAGTCAGTTAAACTGTTCGGTAGAAGCTTAGCCATTGTAAAAAATATTTTCACATTGCTTTATTAATTTTAATAGCTTAACAATTTTAGTTTTTTCTTAAAAAATGACTAAACGCGTTCTTTTACTCTAATATGAGGTTATACACTTTCATATAAACTTTATTTTTTTAAGACAGTCAAAGAATTAAATTTTCCACGCGTCGACCCAAGCTTTTATGGATTTAAAATTTTCCGACAATTCCTTTTCGGTCGAATTGCTCAATTCCATAATAATTTCACTTTTATAACAAGCTTTTGCTTCTTCTATTAAAACTTGCATAATTTCGCATTCCTGATTGTTTAACAATTTCCTTTTGGAATATCCTCTTAAATAATATATTAAAGCCTTATAATTATATACTTCAAAAATATAACCGAGTCTTTAGCCTGTCATATAATTGCTCAGTGGAACATCGCAAAACTACAACAAGATCGAACCATCTTTCAGGAAACAATTCACAAGAATGGTAATCAACTACAGCACCTCCAGGGCGCAGTAGTTCCTCCAAAGAATCTAAGCACTATTTAAGCAGATTACTACCTTAAATTAACTCGAGCAAAAAAGAATCGTATAAAGGTCATAAAAGTATTTAAAAAATTGAAACCGAGTCTCAGCATAAGTAAATGAACAAGCTATCCGGTAAATTAAAGAGAAAACCGTAAAAACAGATAACAAAATAAATAAAAATAATTGTGTTAATAAATATTAACTACAGTTAAGCATTATTCAGCAAACAATTAGTACTATAAGACATTATTACAGTTACTCCTAAGGTAAAGTATTAACTATAGTAAGCTTGTTACTCACTTTTAGGGATAAATAAAACTTTATCAAAAGAATATTTTTTTCTCTAAAAAGCATTATGCAGAGCAATTTATGATAACAGCAATTACAAACACAAAGCAGTTAAGAATGCAAATAAAAATTTTATAAAAACAAAAACTAGATAAATTATAGCAAAAATACAAGAAATAAATAATTTAATAAACTTTGTCTTCATCCAATACATATGAATCAAACTCTTCATCAAAACTAAGAAGCCAGTTATTTTTTATCGATAACTTACTGACGTCGATATGCAAAAAACCTAACAAAAAAGTTAAATAAAGAAAGAGCCCTGCAAAGAAAAATATTGAAATAAAAAGGAACATTAATATCTTAAAAGTGTTAGCTTTAAACGACTATGATATCATAAATAAAAAGCACCAAAACTTAATTAACTGAGACTGGAAGCGAGGGACTTGGCCAAGGTAGACTTTCCTGTCCCAGGCGTTCCAGTAATTAAAATGTTTGGCTTTTCTCTCTCAATTAACATTATTTACAAGAACTTAACATTGTTAAATAAAAAATATTTAAAGAAACGAAATCCTTAATGTTACATTAATAACAGCACAAAAGTATATTTGTGAACAAGCACGCAATGTAAACTCATGCTCCCCCTTTCTTTGAAAGGTCATGCCGCTAGCCTTCACAGGTGATAAATTAATTTTGTCGGTCATTTTGTTTAGTAAGCCTTGTTTTCTCATTTGTTTATTTATCTCCTTAAAATATAGAAGCCAAAATATAGTTTACTTTACCCCTACTTACAATTTTATTTCTAGTTGCTCATTCAACTTTTTCTAAATTGCTATTACAACCAACAACTTCACTACGCGAGGGATAGTTCTCCGTTTATTTGGCAGGGAGCTAACTGCTATCAGAGTGAAGGTCAGAGTCTCTAGAAGGCCTCGAGTTCAACACTCAGTTCGGGCCTATCTCTACTGATGACAACCAATGCTATATTACTAATGCTAACCGAATAGTGTTGAGGAAAAGATCCAGTTTATAAGTTTTAACGAAATTACCAATTTAGGTAATTTTATGATTATTATCGCTTATTCCATTGCATAGTTATTAGATATAATGAAGGATCATGAAAAATAAACTGGCAATTGTGTTAATTTTTTAGTGCTCTTTTTGTTTTAGTCACATCTGTACATCTCTCTCTCTATATATATACATCTGTTTACAATTAATTTAAAAGGGCTTAAAGGTTTAGATACCTGTCAGTAAAGCTTTAAATACTCTAAGAAAGAGTCTAAATATTTAAACCATAGATTATATTAAAGGGAACATACTATTTCCATGGTTAGTTTTTAAATTTATGTAGGAAACAAGGGGGCTGTATCAAGACAGTTGCGTAATGTTTTTATCACTAAAATACACGCCAGTTCTCTAGGGCATTTAACGCTTAATCAGCAATCCTTAGTTTTTAGGGTTATAAGTATACGTGCATGCAGGTATTACTCTCTCATAGGAGCATTATAACTGTTTTGCGCGGTAAATCCGACCCGAGCCCCTGTCATTCGGCACAGAGTGATGGGAATACAGATAAATATTATTTTTTGGCTAATTGTGTTTTTTATATTAAAAAAAAGCTTTATTTATTTGGTGCCTGTTGGAAGGAAGAGATAACTCTGAATTACCTTATTTAACAGTTTTTGGTTAAATGGCATCTATGTTTTATATAGACTAATTATTATTACTACCAATTCGCTTATAAATCAAGTAATTATTTAAACCAGCTTTTTTATTTTACTTACTAAATAAAAGAGAACATCAGAATTGTAATTTATCGTTTTAGATGCGGGTATTTGTTGTAAACCTTGGTAATAAAAATAAAAAATATTTCTTCATGTCTCAAGTTGCGCTGTTCCCTTGTAATGTCCAATAGTAGTTAGTGAAAATAAGTCCCGTCTAGCACAGTCCTAAAAATGCCAGCACTAAACTTATTTTTTTGCTTTGTCGTTTTCTCTTCCTCTCTCTTTAGCAAGTTATATCATTTTTTTAACTTTATTTTCATTGTTATTCTAATAAGAAAAGTAATAAATTAAAGTTATATAATTCCATAAGCCTTACTTAACTTCTTTTATCCACGTGTGAAAATTAAATATTCACCTATTTTCACGAAGAATTATCCTGTGCAAATACTACTCAGAGTTGTTAATTAATTTTTTCGTCGTTAGACAAATTTCTTTTATACTTACAGAGGTCGGTAAAAATAATTAAATGAAAAAAATAAAGAATACAAATATGGATATTCTCGAAGAAAGTAGAAATCAGGGTATACTTTTAAAAATGTGTTATTAAGCGGTGACCAGAATATTTTAAAAACAAATAGTAAAATCGCTTAAAAGACTATATTTATTTTATAGAAAAAAGTTTATTACTTTAAGGCTTTTAATTAAGTTCTTAGTTATAAACAAGTCATTATAGCCATGAGGACAGATTATTTCCTACTTTAAAAATAAAGGATTCGAATTTATTTATACTAAAACCGTTTGCTTCAAACTTTTTGAAATTTTATATTCCAAATAAAGATTAGTAGATAAATTTAATTTTAACAACAGGAATGTTATCATTTTCTTTTCTTTTTATAAGCAAAAAAATTAAATAAATGTATCTTGGAAGAGCGACTAATTTAAAACAAGTTAGCTTGTTTGCGGGTGGCTTTTGTTGTGGCGACTAAAAACATTATTATTTTAATAATTAAACAATTCATGTGTGAAAAAAAAGGCTGGTGTCATTTATTTTTGATAAAAAAAAATTATTTTACTAGACGCTTGCACATCCGCTGGCACGCTAAAGTAAACCATTACAGCTGATCGGCGTTAGCCTTCTGTAACATTTAAGTAATGGCCTCATGGGGAGTACAACTCAAAACTTACGGCTATGAGGAGCGTTACCTTTGTAACTGCAAACACAAGCAAGCTTGAAGAAGTTAAAGCTATAGCTTCCGATTTTTTAGAAATAAACAGTGTTTCTTTGGACTGTAAAAACTATAATACAATATTTACAACTGGCATAATCTAAATATTACTTTGGCTGTATTAATAGTGCCAGAGTTGCAAGGAGAGCCGGAGGATATTGCCAGAGCAAAGTGTAAATTTGCTTCGAATGAACTGGGGGTGCCTGTTATTACGGAGGACACTTCTCTCTGCTTCAACGCGCTAAGCGGTCTACCTGGACCCTATGTGTGAGTAATTTAATTGAGAACACCGTTATAAATAACATTGCTCCCAAGGAAATGGTTTTTAAGCAAGATTGGCTTAGAAGGACTAAATAATCTTCTGGCTGCCTACAAAGACAAAACGGCCTATGCCGTGTGTATATTTGCCTATTCTCCAAGTCCTTCCTCTGAACCTGTATTATTTATCGGAAAAACTGAAGTATATTATAATTTATATGAACTTTCACTTAGTTATTGAAGCTCTTTATAAATTAGACAAAAGTTGACTTTTACTTCTCTTTCATTTAAGCTTATATTTCATGATTTTACGAAATTTTTTATCACGAAAGGGAACTATTGTGCCTTCTCAAGGGCCTTCAAACTTTGGTTGGGATCCCATATTTCAGCCAGCAGGCTTTAAAAACACGTAAGCCAAAGCTTTTTCTATTATTTACTTTACATAAGTTAATAAAATACAGTTACGCTGAATTGGCCAAGTCCGAAAAAAATAAAATTTCCCACCGTTATAAAGCCTTAGAAAAGTTAAAAAGTTTTTTTCTTCAGTTTTCGGGAACTGAGTAAATAGTTCAATATTCTTTCGGGTAAATATAAACCTTTCTGACAGTTTATAAATTATTTATGAATTTAGGTTTGTTTTTGTTCATAAAGTTATAGTAATTATAATATTGTTGGCCTTTATGATTTATTAAAGACAAAAAAAAAACTTAATTTTTGAAATTTAGTATAAACCAAGTTATTTACCGCCCACTTTGAAATTTAAATTTTATGATTATGCTGTTATAACGGAAATGTAATAGAAACCAAAAATAAATCTTTTTTTTCTGACTCATTTAGAGCTTTTCAGAGGCTAGCTCGTATGGAATAGCAAAAAATATAACTAGCCTCCCTTTTTATTAAAAATCTTTTTCGCATTACGATTCTCCTTTGCGGAATTAGAGTGAAATTCTCTTTTGCAGCGTGGCTGAATTACATTGAGTAATAAAAATAATTGCAAACTTTTAATAAATAAAATTTATAATTAGTGTTAACTATAAAAATCCGCTATCAAATTTGTACTAGAAAGTACAGAAACATATATAGTACTCTACCGCATTAGCAAATCCCAATATAAGCTTTTTAAGTACAGTTAAGGTCACACCCTATAATCTCAATAGGTAAGACCAAGTATTGTAAATTTAAAGCTGGTTAATAAGAAAAAAACTTGAAAATTACATTTCTGCATTGTGGTAAAGCAACTCAAATTATACTGTTAACAGAAACAAGTCTTGTCATTTTGGTTTTTAGGGTGGTCTCGTGTATTGGTTGCTACGAAACCCGTTTTAGAGTTTTTTTCAAATTATATAACTTAAATTTATAGTTTACTTGTTTCCAAGAAGCTAGATCTGCGCTAGATAAAAAATTAAATTTCGTCTTAAATAGGTTTATCAAGAAAGGTAGGGCCGACAAACTCTTTGTCTGAATAACTTAGTTTAGTAAAAAAGGGCTCGAAAGAGTTAGCCTTCCGAAGAAAAACCTGTAAGAATTGATGTAAAGAAAAACGCAAAGAATGCAGGGTCGCTGGAGCGGCTCTGCACTAAGGAAGTTAAAGGAAGTAAAACAAGTTGACTAATATAGCAGTTTCCATTATTTTTGCATGGCTTAAACTGCGTTACTTCAAAAGCTAAGTGGTAAATTTATGGTTTTTGCTATGAATTGAGCCCATACTAAAGATAAGCTGAATGCTTTTTCCGCTATTAGTTAATAGGTGTGTATCTTAAAAAGTAGAAAATAAGCCATTTAGAACGAAGCTAAACTCTTTTTTACTAAATTTTTAATTTTTAATAATTTGTTGTGTTCCAGTCCTAATTAGGATTTTATCTATAAAACTTTTTATAATACAAAATATGTAATGTTATGTATTTAGCTTCAGCACCAGCACTAGCTGTGACATATTGGTAATTATCACAAAATGTGATCGCTTATCGTAGTTGGCAAATTTTATTTATGGAAAGTAGTTGGCCAAATGTATTACCACGCTAACTTTTCTTCTTTTTATTTCCAGTTGTGCACCTGCACGGCATATTAATGATGTTTTGGGAAAATGTATGTGTTACTTTTTCCTTTATTATAGTTTTAAAGTAGTGTTTGCTATATTGTAAGTTTTAGTGGATATTTTTTTAGGCATCCAATGTTATTTGCTCAAAACTCTTTTTTTATCATGAAGGGTAACGTACATCTTCCAAGTTGCTAATGTTACAGGGTTATGTTTATAGCTTGGGTTCCTAGTCTATCCATTGAATAGCCTGAATGAACGTTATTTAAGTTTTTGTAGAAACCGTTATAGGTTTTTAAAGTTATTTTTTGTCCAGTGTTTGGGGTAATTTATTGTACAAGGATGTTCATAGTTTACTTTGTCGATTCTGCGCTTCAACCATGTTTTAAAATGTGTTATTAGACCTTGGGTTTCGGTTATAAAATTGTTCGCCTGGCCTATATATTGCGAGTACTTCTCTATTAAAAAAGAAGTAATGCTGTATAAACTTGTAATTGGTTCCCAGAGCACGACTATAGTAAGGACAGGGGCTAAGATAACACAATGCCCAACGTTCTGCGCAAGACCAGTCACTTATAACAGCTTGAAAACTTTTTAAAGAGCCCATGTGATTTAAGACCTTCCGATATCTAAAAAGATCGTCATGATTTTCTAAAATTAGTCAAAAGTCCTCAATTCTACGTGACGCGAGTGATAATATTTAAATACTTATTGCTATAGTTGTTATATTTTTTGTTCCTTGCCTTATGAAACCAAAAAAAGAGTGTATACGTGCAGTGGATTATTTTTATTGATTTAGCCTAGTTATATTTAACGTTATCTTATTGTTTATCATATTACCCGCTCAAAAAGTATATTATGCTAAGTAAATTAAACAATAGATATACATTATCTTATTGGTTACATTATATATTTCAATTTTACATAAAGGTTTATCGCTCGTTTACTGAACATGAAGAAGAGCTTAAAATTTAAAAAAGACCCTGAGACAAACAGTTTCAAACACCATCCAAGTACAGTAGTTTTCCCGTTTTATATTTATCCGGACTTTGGCTCCTCAGGTATGCAATATTTGCTTAGAAAGAACCTTTTAAATCTACTCTCTTCGTTTTCTTCTCCTGGTTATTCTATGTGTAGTCTCTGCTTGGCAAACTTTATACGAAAGTGCTCTTGACAATAGCCTTCAGTTCATCGTTATTATTAATCCTAACGACGGCCCAGGCTTTAAATTAAATCTTGGTAAATTATTTATCCTTCTTTTTGACTTATAAACTTAAGTCAATTGTCTTATTTAAAATTATTTTTTTAAAGAATACCAACTTGGATGCGAAAAGTTAAATAATTTTGTAAAGGTATTCTTTAGTTGCAGTATACACATATAAAATATTCACATATGACATATGAAAGCTCTTTGGTTATGTTAGCACTACTTATGGAACTCGAGACATGCAAGAAGTTATTGAAGATATCGAAAGATGGGTGGTTTGGTATAGTATTTCAGGGTTTGTCCGCTTATTTGTTATGCCACCTACATCGCACTTAAAAATTTTTTTAATTTTTTAGACTATTTCTGGATGAGGTAACCAGTCATAAGCAAGATTTAACATACTACCGGCGTCTTTGCAGTTTTATCTGTTTTTCTACTACTTTTTCCCGTATTATAGAAATTAACATATATTTACTAGATAGTAAATATGGAAAACTTTTTCAAATAATGTTAAATCCTGGTACAGACCATTTTTATTAATTATAAAACTGTAATTAACTTATCCCATTTTAATAAAGGGCGAGTTCCCCATGAGGATTACTTTAGACTTTGCAACTATATAGTTACGTTTGAAAACTTCTATTCTAACTGGAACAAAGAAAATCTTTATCAATACGACGGTAGTACCATCAAACACCACCACTTTTCGGGTCCAATTTAGATAAATGTGTTTTCGTCTAAAACATCCTTTTTATTTATTTATTATAAGTTAATTTTACAAAATACCAAAAGATGCTACTTTCTATAAAATAAAATTAAATTGCTCAAGCACTTGTTGTTTTTTCCAATTTCGCAATAGTACATTAATAAATATTATTTATAAAATAATTTATTTTATCAATATCTTTTTAAATTAAAAAATATTTAAACGAATGTTTCATAAATTTTTGCACATATCCAAGGAGAAATTGGGTTTTTTTTTAATAATCGACGAGATGTAAAAAAAAAGTTTTTACTTTATCTTTTCTATTTAATAAGGGAATTTTCCAAAACCAAATCTTATCTTCCGTCTAAAGCAAATTTAAACTATTATCTCTCTGTAGAAGTTTCGAACTATTCAAATATTGTTTTTTTAAGTTTAACTTGATAGTTTGTGAAGTACGTTAGTCTTACACGTTCATATATACTTTATAATCATAATATTTAGTAAAACTGTTAAGTAACTTGGAATTAATAGCCAAATTAAAAGCATATATTAATAAATTTTTTAAGATTACAACAAATCTTAACCCGCCTTTAACTCGGAATTTAATTCTGCTAAAGAAATATTTTCGTTCTCGGAAATTTTATTATGATTATGTTTTAAATAAGTTTATTAATCTTGAGCTTATATAGAACTATGAAATATTAATTTTTGTTTAATAAATTTATATCACTTTATATTAAGTAAACTATAATATGAATAGAAGAATTAAATACTGATTTTGAGTGCTGCACTCAAGTGGCTTTAATACACTCTTGCCCTTCCGAATTTGTCATGAAGAAAGCCTTAAAACTTTGTAAAGTAAGAAAGGTTTCTTAAAATTATATATATACTTCCACCAATTCTATTTTAAATTTTATTTTGCTTGAATGTATATATAAGCTTCGCGCCATATTTATAACGAACGAGAAGATGCCTAATCCGTGGAATAAAATTCCAAAATATTGGCCTCAGTTTTTATATAATTTAAAAATGCAGCAATAAAATTTAAAAAAAGTTTCATAACTTATGTAACGTTAATAAAATAATATTTAAAAAATACCCTTTATTCAGTAATTTAATCACAAAGCCTATAATACATGGTTTTTAAGCTTTAAAATAATAAGTTTATGCTCCGCTATAGTTTAAAAAATTAACAAAAATTGCTTTAAAACTTAAAAGTTCAATGTTTTATATTACAATAGAATTGAGAGTCGACATGGTACTTATACTTAATTTGTATATAATACTAACCCAATACAAAAAAATACTAACTAAAACAGCGTTCATTTTATAATAAAAATTAAAAAACAAAAAAAATAGTAGGGCCACAAGTCCAAAAAAAATAATTAGAATATTTTTATTTATAATAAGTGCATGGTCTTTTGGCTATAAACTTGGACTTGTGCTCTTTAGAGCGCTTTATGACCCGATGAGGAAGCGGAAATTTCAATTTCGAGTCGTGAAATTGAGTAATTTGAGGGCGTCTGCACTTTCCAGCGGGGATCTCGTCAACCCGAATAATATGGATGGAGCGAGCACGGCAGCGGTGTCTGGCGGCCAAATCCTGGTAGCACTGGGCCACAGCGCCAGTCGCAGTAATATCACGGAACTCTTTGTAGATGTTATGAGTTCCAGAACGAGAATCATAGCGCAGGAATATACTGTAGTTTTTAACCCGATCAGGTTTTTTCTCAAAAATCTGTTTAAAAGTTAACTTTTTACTGAAATTGTAATATTATATATATATACCTCGATACAAGAAACAATTTCGCCTGTCATTTTTTTAACTTTATTCACCTTTTTTAAGAAATACCTTAAAAATAGAGGAAAGTAAAAAATGACTCAGAAAACCTTGTGCTCAACCAAATACAATAGTTATGAAAAGACTAGATAAGTTTTACCAGAATCTAGACTTTGCAATAACAGGGTTTGGTGAAAAAAGTCGCATTCGGTAAAGCTTCGGTTTAGGATCGGTATCTGTGGGTCTTTTGCGGCCCACAACTTGATACTCATGAAGCTTAGTTGAAAAAGGCATAACTTCAAGTAAAAAACTAAAAAAATTATAAATTATGATATAACAGAAGTTAGAGAACAGTGAGTATAAGATAAAGAAGACTCATAACGAGTCGTTAAATAATCCTAAAAATATTACAGATAAAATTATTTTGAATTTTTAAATGTTAATATAATATTAAGAAAAAAAAAAGGAAATAATCTAAAGTATGGGGCCAACATTATAGATATAAACTGTATAAAAGATCCAGTAAAACTCACAGTAAGAGCGAACTAAAATAGAAGCCCAGTAAGAACCTAGCTAAAAATTAACCATCAACTGTCACGAGGAAATTCATTTATAGGGTGGGACAATTCTGGTGCTCGATGGTTAATAGTAACCTTCGAATTCTCGGTCTGTAACGTGAATAGTCGCCTTAAAGTACAAGTGCCTCAAATGAGGTCAAGTTTTCTTCGTAAAAAACTTTTTTTTCTACTTCTCTACCCTTATGCCTTTTAACCAAACAATGCAAAAATAATTTATAAAATTTAAAAGGTTTTATTTATAAAAGAAGGATCAGCGGGGCTTGCTAATTATTCTTAAGGACGATAACGTCGCATTTAACAACCTTATAACGGACCATGTATCCGTCATGCCGTACATTCAGTTTACCTTGTCGTTCTTAGAGAAAAAGCTAGTGCCAGCGAGTATTACACCCGGGCTGAGGACAAGTATCTCAAGACGGATAGATTGTTTGGTATATCCATACTTTCTCTCGCAACGAACGTTTGCATTTAATAACTGTATACATAGTTTACTAGGAGCCACTACAAAAGCTTAAAAAAAAATAATTATTATTACTAGGTACCTACTTTAAGGCAATAGAAAAATTATCATCTCGTTATAGGTCGACGGCTTCGGTAGCGCGCTTCGTTACTTTACTGCGTTAATAGAGCGGTTCTCTACCGGCCCCACCAAGCCCTTGCGTCAAGCTAAATTTGCAAATGCTGGCATACTAGAACGGCCAACTTTATTCAGCGGACTTCCATTATACATTTTGCATTTTCTTTATGGAAGAGGGCGATCAGCTGTTTGGAGGAAATTTTAACGGAACTCATATAAAACATCGCGCCCATTAACAGTCGCTTTTAGGCAGGTTGGATAGAGTTGCCTCGGAGCTTTTGCCGATATTTTCGATAGCATCAGGTCAGTCGTTATTGTTAATTTCCCCGATAAAGGACTGAAGTTATGAAAAAGTTGACAGAGAAGTTATGATAATTTAGCGCCAACAAAGGCATATGTCCATTTAATCAATAAGGACCTACCTCCGAATTGTTTCTGCTTAGTGTGTATACACAATGAAAGAATTGTTTTTAACTAATCTATTTCTTTAACCACCCAGCTCAATTAAAAATTTTTTTTATACTAACTTATAACCCATGATATGATTACAAAGTCAATAAAGCAACCAATTTAAGATATATTATTTATTCGTTCTGAGTAAGTCTTTTATTATAATTGTGACTAAAAGTTTTATTTAAGATTGTATTTTTAACAACTAAGTATTGCGAAAACCGCTATACAAAATTATTAAATTTCGCTTACCAAACACCTTCTTGCAAAATTTTAGGAATACCGTGGAGTATTAAAAAATACAAAATACAGCACAATAACATTTAAAGCAAAACAAAAAACACTAAACATTAACAGAAAACAATACTATTATAACACAAAAAAAATACATTTACACGAAACATATAACACTTTTTAAAATAAAAGGAATTAATAATTATAAAAAACTAAAGCGTTAAGTAAAGCAATAAAGCTTTACATACGACATTTACAAATGAAATAACACATACACAGATAAATATTTGGTATAATAAAGCTTTGATAAACTAGAGTATAGCATAAGCATGTAATAATGTTTTTTTGTGTGCTGTGTGAAATAATTCATGTACAAGCCTTATAAAAATGACTTCCGGCTCATGGTTTACTAAATAAAATGGCATAGTAACCTTTAACGGTTAAGAAAAAAATACAGTATTGTAATAGTTAGCTTTGTATGAAAAACTTTTGAATACTTAAAATTTTTCTCAATAGGGCTGCGTTAATGCTAATTCACTCAGAAATGTTTTGTAAAACTTCAGCAATTAGATGTGTTAAAAAAAATAATAATCTCAGCAGTTGCGACTATTGTTTTTTAAAACGTCTCTAATCGTATTTATGTGTTTAGCACTTAAACAATTATTTAAAGCTTACCACCTAAAGTTCTGATTCTGTTCCCTATTTTGTATTTGAACGCACTCAATTATTTCTTCTATAAGTTCCCTTATCTTCTACTGTTGCCCGTTTTTAAGTTTTATTCTCACCTGCACACAGCTCTAATTTGGTTGTGCCTTAGCCCCATTATTGTTTTAAAATCTTAGTTGGGTCTTTCCTCCATACTTGCTCTAGACTTTTATTAGATTATGTTTAAAATATCTAGTAAATCTGGTATAGTATTCCATTGGTTCTCCTCTAGGCTACTAAGTTATTTATTAATTTCGACTAAAACGCTCTCTATTTAGTCTCTGTTCTGGCCCTCTGGACTAAAACTATTTTATACCTTTAGAACCGCTGACCCTTTAGACCAAAGTAAACCTCTAACAATAAAGATGCGGTTGAACACCCAAAAAAAAGGAAAAGCAGAGTACGAAAAATGGACGAGCTAACCTCACATATGAATGCAATTTAATTAATATATACTAATACAAATTGAATAAGCTACCTTAATTAATCAAATTTTTTAGCCGTGCTGTAAGTTAATTAAATACTAAATAGTTTACCTTTTTTTTTCTATATTATCTATATTAATCTCCTAAAAAGTTAAATTGGAAGTGCGCTTATTATTTAAATAAGAATTTAAAATTTCAGGGTAGTAACACTGCACCTTAACTTATCACCTCAGCGGTTTTAAATCGTTAACAAGGGAGTATAAACAACAAGAAAAACAAAGGGCTCTTCGTTACTGAATAGTACTCTGAAGCACCCAAAAAGGTAGTTCGTGATATACGTTAGAAATGGACTTAACACGCAACACCGTCGCTCAGTGTGAAAAGCTAACTTTGCACAATACCGCATGCTGGAAACGTAACTCAACAATTTTTAACTTATTCTGGGTTACGGAGAAAATTAAGGACTTTGACTCGAGAATCCGATGTTCGATGGCTCGACTAAGCATTATAAGAAGACATCTACAAGTAAAACGAATAAAATCAGTATATTTAATTTCTATATAAAACCTTTTATTTGAGTGTAGCTCATTATAATTTAGTTAACCTTATTTTAATAAAAGTTAAAACGAAAAATTACATTGATAAATCTACAATACATATTGATAGCTGATTAAAAAGGCAACAATATTGCGCGGTAATAGAAATAAAAATAGTAGTGGAACAATAACGCTGGAATTAATAGACAGAAGTCATTAATCTTCAAAAAAGGGAGCTATTAAAAGGTTGCAAAATACGGCTTGTGCATACATAGCTGAGATATTACACAGTTCATTGGAGAAAAGTAGAATATTATTCTCGATATATGTAGTTTACTAAAAAAATTATAGTTTTCTTATGGCATTAGTCTAGCTAAATTTGTATATATGCAGGCAGAAATTCCTTTGCTTTTGTTGAGATGGTTAATCACATTTAATGTCACTGGGTTAGTCACTTAAATAAAGTGTACTAAATAATTATTTACACTTTAATCCTAGTCATTACCATTGTTAGCGTCAGTTCATTAACTAAAGCTATGCTTAAGACATGAAGGGAAAGTGAAAACATTATAATTGAAATGTTACACCTCCACTCGATCATTAAAATGAGGTTGTAGGTGCATCTTACAAAACAGTATAGACTAAGATTAAAGACTTCTTTGTTCCACATGTTTAACAATATTAGTTATATTTTTAAAACACCTTAGAAAATATTGAAATACGAGGTTAAGTGGGTTTTACCGTAAATGATAATTACCTTTTTAACTTAAGTTATTTTGGCCGTACTTTTAACGTTTTTTATTGGAATTACTAACCTTTTATTTACCTTTCGCAAAACTCGGAATTTTTATTAAAGTACTTAATATTTAGTGTCTATCTATTAGTCGGTCAGTCAGTCATAAAGAACAAACGCTTTCAAACGTTCAAAGAAAAAGCTCTGGTAGCCAATACGTTACCTGAGGGGCGGCCCCAGTCCACGTTTTCTAAAGATGGCACAACTTTAATAACCGAGTTAACTGTTACTTATTGTTTACATTTTCTTCTAAAAAAGATATGTCACTAGCTTTTCTTTCTTTACAATCTTTTAGATGGAATTTAAGGTTTGTTCATGCAGTTTATATCAGTATAACTATTAAAAAATTTTTGTTTTTTGCATGTTCACTTTTTATGTTTGAGCTATATAATTTTCTACGTAAGGAGATTCGCTACCTCACAGAGGAAGTCCTTGAATTTTACATTAAGAACTTATTCTTCAGCTGTCGATCAAACACTTGTTGACGTAGTAGAAAAAATTGCAAAGTTTAATTTGCTACAAGTCGCTGAATTGAATAAGTTACTTAAAGTATAGTGGCTTATTTTATTTACTTTTAAGATTAAAGGATATACTATTAAAAAAGGAACGGCTTCAGATTGACGATGTACCGTTTATGGCACAGAGTTCAGCTCCTGGTTCAACTACTAGTGCCGCAGCACAACCTACAGAGGAGGAGAAAAAAGAATTTTGCGTAAAGCTGGTAGGATGGACAGATGCAACTCAAAAGGTATATGTACTTTTATATAATTTACTTATTTTTTTTAATTTTTTTTTAGGTTGCTTTAACTAGGGAACTAAAAAAACATTCACCACAACTAAATTTGGTTCAAGCGAAAAAATGTCTTGATAATTGCTCGACCACTCCTCATATTGTTAAAGGTTTTTGATAAATAATATTAGAGTTAACGTTAAGCTTTTTTATTCTGTTTATTCAATAGAAAATATTCCTATCCAAGAGGCGGAGAAATTGAAGTCGGAACTATCTGCTTTGGGTGCAACAGTTGTTTTTGAATAGAGAAGCATTTTCGTGGCATTTGTATTTAGTGTTCTTTGTGATTTACGATTTATTATTTAAATAAAATTTTACCTTTATTTAAGTTAATTTTTTTCCCGGTAATTTAAATTTTAAATCGGGCAAATAATAGCCCCTCGTATAGTAAAGATTGCAATTTTCTGTTTTCTTTTATAATTTTACAGGTATAAGTAAATAAATTTAAGCAGTTTGCAATATATAATATAATTATTAAAATTTGAACTAAGTCTTGTAAAAACTTTTTAGAAATATGATATTAGTATACTGACAAAGTCCTATTACATAGGGTAACTTTACTTTAACTTCTGTTATTAAAAACTATTGCTAAACGCACACTCTTGCTTATCACCTACTTCACTAGCGACCAAGCTTTAATTGGTAAATCGCAGTACTATAGCTTTTTATTTGTAAGTTTTGACGAGTCATATAGTGGTAAATTTACATATTTGTATTTAGAGCACAGAATTTAGCTTCGCTTATTATCTAAAGTTAAATATGCAATAACTGCGAGTTAATAAAACCTATAAAAAAAATTTAACAAACACCTTTCATTTAAAAAAAAAGGAATTTATATATATGTTATTATAAAAGTCAATAAAAAAAATATAAAACTGTCCTATTCTTATGCAAATTAATTATAAAACTTTTTAAGGGACGCTACATATTTATTAGTAATTCAGATTTACTTTATAATTTTATAAGCTCTCAAGTGTTGGGGCCTAAGATAACTTTAAATTCCAAACTTTTAAATAATCCTTATTACGGCAATAATGTAATATAAAATAAGATATAAACACCTCTGCAGCGCACACCAAGCGTTTTGACGAAGCCTTTAAGCAAAAAATAACTCATTGCTTAAAACTAAAGCTCATCGCAAGATTTGTTGTCACGTGTCACACTAGGAACAAAAATTACTTTCACTGCATTTTTTTGTATTAAAAATTAATAAAACTTTGTATTCTATGATGTATACGAGTAAAGCAGAACTTTTACAACAACTTGAAGAATGGGAGCTAAAACACAAAGAGTTATTAGAAAAAGAGGAAGACAACGAGGTATATATTGTATATAAGTTAATTATCCAGATTGTTTTAGTTTTAGTGCCCTTCTTGGACAGGTCATTTTGGCGAGGCAGAAAATTCAAAGTATCAAGGAAACTTTGACAAGCAATAAAACTAAGAAAATTGTTGCCAAGGTTCCGAAAGGTAAGAATTTGTTTACTAATTTGTTTCAAACTATATAATTTTCGGTGTTATTAAATATTATTAGGAATGAAAGATAACTTGCCAAGAGAAATGGCTGTTAGAGAAAAAGTTTTTAAACTTATAATTGAAGTTTTTAAAAGACATGGAGCTGTAGCTATTGATACTCCTGTTATGGAATTGAAAGTGCTTTCATCGCATTATTAATTATCAATTATAATTAATTTGCTTACAGGAAATTTTAGTTGATAAGTATGGTGAAGAGTCTAAACTTATATACGACGTAGCCGATCAAGGAGGGGAGCTTTGTGCCTTGCGTTACGATTTAACGGTCTTTCATAGTATATAAACATCGTTACTATTTTTTTTGATTCTAATTTTTTATTTTATATCCCCACCGTAAAAAAAAATTTAAAAATTTTGCTCATTTTTTTGCGAATTTTTATTAACACTTGTATTTTTATTACTAGAAAGTTGTGCTTGAAGCTTTAGAGAACTTTATTCGCATATATAAAGCAGCTTGGATTTTTACTATATTACTTTATAAACTCAAATTAAATGATCTTTTGTTACATTACGTTTTCGTTTTAGTAATTTGACATGCTCGAAAACTTAAATTTTCAACAGTACTTATACGAAACTTTATTAACTTATGTCCTTTTTTTATATATTTATTTTTTTATACGGTATTATTTGTATATTATTAATATTACTAATATACTTTTAGTACTCATTATTACTTTATTTTTATTATACTTTTTAATTATTTATATTTTAATTTAATTCAGGTTCCTTTTGCGCGGTTTGTAGCTACACACAAAATCGATAACATCAAACGCTACCACATAGCAAAGGTTTATCGGCGCGACCAGCCAGCCATCGAACGAGGCCGTTTTAGAGAGTTCTATCAATGCGTGAGATTTATTTTAATAAATAAATAAAAAAAAAATAATTAATTATAATTCGTCTTGAAGGATTTTGATATTGCCGGCATTTACGATCCTTTATTGCCTGATGCTGATTGCCTTCGCGTCGTTTATGAAATCATGCAATCTTTAGAACTCGGAGATTTTATAATAAAAGTTTCTTTATTGGAGATATTTCACTGTCGTTTATTAGCTAAATTAATTTTAAATTTAAATTTATAGTTAAAGTTCTACTATAATTTATGGCTTAAACGAGATTTTCATTTTAGATTAATCACCGCAAAATTCTTAATGGACTTTTTGAGTACTGCGGTGTTCCTGCGGCTCAATTTCGTACAATCTGCTCTTCCATCGACAAATTAGACAAAGTTTATAATCACCATTTCTTTGTAGTTCATGTCCAACTTATTAGCGGCACTGCTTATACTGTAGAGTTCTTGGGAAGCTGTAAGGAAGGAAATGATTGAAGTCAAAGGGATTCCGGCATGCATGGCTGATCAAATTGGAGAATTTATAAATTATAGAGGTTGGGATTATTATAAAAAGACGCTTAAAGTAGATTTAATACTGTACAAGAAAAAGATTTGGACTGTCACCAGCTTCTTTATACGCTTAGCTGCACCCTTGGCAATACTGACACTGCAAAATCGGGAATCCTTGAAATAAAGATGCTTTTTGACTACTTACAGTGTTTCGGAGTCATGGATCGTGTGAGCTTTTATATAGAAAAATTAACAGAACTGAGCACGTGTATGTTTCTTCAACGAAAAGATTAGTTTTGATCTAAGTTTGGCACGTGGACTGGACTATTACACGGGAGTCATCTTCGAAACTATTTTTACAGGTTCCGATATTTTAGATTTTAACTTTTTTATTATTATTGATAGTCATCTATTAATCTTGGCCAGATGCACTAGTTGGCTCCGTAGCTGGTGGCGGAAGATACGACGATCTGGTCGGAAGATTTAGTAAAAATGGGCGAAAAGTAAGTCTTCAATTTTTATATTTAATTTTAGATTTTCAGTTAGTGTGTTTTTTTCATATATTGGAATATTTTTTAGTTTGATTATTTTTCTATCAGCTTTTATTTAATAGGCATAATTTTTAGTTTTTTAAGAAGTAATAAATTTTTTAATTATTGTAATTTTTTTATTTTTCTTTAAGATTTTTTTTTTAATTTTTATTTTTTTTAATAATTTATTTTAATTCTGACTTTTTTTTTAAAATTTACTTGTATAAGGTCCCCTGTGTTGGTGTTAGCATCGGAGTCGAGCGCATCTTTACTTTGATGGAAGCTAAATTATTTAAACTAGATGCAGAAAAAGTATTGCTCCCATCCCTCTTTTTACTATTAAGATTTACTATTAACTTCACTGATCAATTTAGATCATCTCGAGGGAAAACGAAACTGAAGTTTACGTTGCATCTACTCACGGATGCGTAGAAGAGCGTTTAAAAATAGTTGCAGAATTGTGGGATGCTGGAATTAAAGTATGTTTATAATAATAATAATAAATTATTTATAATATTTAATTAATTATAATTAAATTTTTGCAATATTTAAATTTAGACGGAATTTATGTATAAAAATCAACCAAAACTTCTTCGACAGTTTCAACACTGCGAAGACTTAAGAGTGCCTCTTTGCGTTATTATTGGCCCTGCAGAATTGGAAGAAGGCCAGGTTTTATCATATTGATGAAATTTTTAGCCGAACTTAAAGTTTAGTATTTTCATACTTGCGTTGAATAGATAATCATTCGGGACGTTTTCTTGAGACGCGATGAAAAAGTTAATCGTTCCGAATTGACTTCTCGCATTTTGGCAAAGTTAAATAAGCTATGAAATTCTAAATAAAGTTTTAATAAATTGTTTTTTAAATTTTTTATTTTTTGTGAATTGTACGAATGCAGAATTATATTTTTGTTGATTTTTTTGTGTATATTTTACTCGAACTTGTAGTAGATACTACTTTGAAAGTTTTGGTTAAAGCTCTGAACGATTAAATTATTATAAGATTGGTCTCTTTTTTTTTCAAGATTAGTTATTCCCTTTACTATAAAAAATGAATAAAATGTTTGCATTACTTACGGTTTGCAATTAAATTATTTAATTATTAATTTGAAAAGTAGATATAATAGCTTAACTATTTTTATAATTAATTTATCAACTGTTAGAACAATTACTTATTATATTTACAACTTTTACTTTTCATACAGAACCAGAATAAACAAACTTAATTATCTTTTTAGCTATTGCAAGCTTTGCTGCTCACGTTCTCTTCTTGCTTTTCGTTATTTGCTCGTTAAGTATAAAACAAAATTATTTTAATAATAAAGGTTAATTTGTGATAGATAAATAAAATGAAGATAAGAAGAGAATAATATGTATTGTATATAAAACTTTACTTTTCTCAAATCATTAAGATTACTAATACTTATTTTTGTTATAGTAAGCCTCCTTGATTACCTTCTTTCCTTGCTACTCACTAACTGCTTATTGAAGATAGAACAAAAATATTTTAAAAAAGATCTTTTTTGTAATAACTTAATTTTAAAAAAATTATAGCAAAGTTATTTCAAAAATATTTACAACTCTACTTATCAGAAGTTAATCAAGTTTTAAAATTTCTTTCTTTTCTTCAATACGGGTTTCACTTATCTTGCCATTTCTCAACTCCTTAATGAGAATATAAAAAATTATTATTACTAGAAAAACTATTATTTTTAAATAGTTTTTAATAAAATAAATTTAGATTTATTTCAATTTGCTAAAGATTTAATTTATCGAGCTAACTGCAGTGAAGAAGCATATATACTCTGCCTTAGGACTTATATATCTTTTTTATTAGCTTTGAATCAAGTGTTTTAAGCTATTCGAAAAAATAAAGTAAAAATTATCTTTCTTTTATTTTTTTTTAGAATACTTTAATTAAAGCTCTTATAAAATATTTTCTACCTTTAAATAGTTAAAGAAACAATATAAAGTTCAATACCACATCGTTAAATATCAAAGTAAAGTCTTATGCCAAACAATTATTTTTTGAGTCAATATGAAAAACTCGCAGACGATTATCAAAATATATTTACAAAATCTTATAGCTCCTTAAAAAAGTTAGGAAAAATCGCTCGTAGTGAATTTTTCAAACAAAGCAGTTTCTAAGCTACTACTTAGCAGATTAAGAATAATTAAGATTCTACGTATTGCTTTGTTTTTTCGAAAATAGACTGTTTTCGTTGGCCATCTATTCCTTTACTAAACATATCTAGAAAAACGTCTGAAGTAATTATGTAAATTAACTTTGTAAAATAGGATTTAAGTAAGCAAATACGATTAATAATCCTATACTACGTCTAGAAAAACGCCTGAAGTAATTTTATAAATTGATTTAATAAAATGGATTTCAAGCAAGCAATTAAGAATTATAATCCTATGAATAGGTACATCTAGCAAGATGCCTGACAGAACTTTATAATTTTAGTCGAGTGGAATTTAAAGCAAGCAATTATAATTTATAATTCAAAAAATTAATACATCTAGCAAAACGTCTGAAGTAAATTATAAATTAGCCAATTAAAGCAAGCAATTATTTTATTTTAATGATGGTGCTTTTTACTTAACTTTTTTAAGTAAAAATCAAGCTCCTCGCCTTCTATAATGTAGCCATCACAACGGCCGCACTGGCCTGGACGAGAGGATACGCAGGCATAAAGACGGCCGGTAGAAAACTGCTGCTGGACGTGTGGATCTAGTACAGCCGTCCTACGACGCTTAGCGAGTTTATTCTTAACGTGCTTTGATCGAGGTAGGTTAAATTTTTCTTCATCTTCTATTGAGAAATCCTTTTTTCGGCCTAACGGTAGTCCATAGTAAGACTCATACCACAATCTGAAAGGAGTAGCGTCAATCTGTACAATACAGTTCTTGACCAAAGTATTGGTTCGGACTAACTCGTTGTTAGAAGCATTATAGACTACGTTCAAAATGCGTGTTTTGCGTGTACAATGTTCAGTGCCCCAAGAAAAATTACCATGATCTGTGATGGTCGTAGTTTGAAAGTATGTGGGGAAAAAAATAAAGTAAAAATTACCTAAACGAAGTGCTCTGAATTTATGATGGCCCCCCATAGTCCTAACTTTGTGGATGCGTGTGGGACCTATTTTGGTCATAGCTGGAGGTCGACCAAGCTCAAATTTCCTTTTTTTCCTAATAGAAATTTGTCGACCCCCTGTAGCGCGTCTTTTATGTGTGCTGTCACGACTAATTCCTATAGTAAAAAATAAAAATCTTAAAGTTATCGGATACAAAAAACCTTTTTTTAACTAAGCTACCTCTTTTCTTTAAACAAAAACAAAGTAGAATGTATAAAAAATGTATAAAATTAACAAAACTGACAAATTATATCCGAAACAATAGTGCTAATATAAAGCTTAAAACAACAATACCCATTGCGAGAAAGAAAAAGTTTGCTCCGGAAAAAAATGATTTCCTCGGAAACTGTTTGCTTATACACCGTCATATGGCTTCGGGCAGGTGCTATTAATAAAATCGAGCGCATGCCTATAGTTGCTTCTTTTAATAGGTGCTCACCTTTTGTTTTTGCTTAAATTAGCTGACTTATTGTACAGGTTTGATAATAATAAGAACTGAATGTAAAAAAAAAATTTTAAAAACGTTTATTTTTTTTAAATTCTCTTGTCTTTACTATTAGACTCGGAAAATTCTTATGTTTACCTGTCATCTATTTTTTAATTACTCTACTAATCCACTGAAAATATAACTTGAATTGTATTTTATTAATATATATTACAAATGAATGAAAAATGTTTTTTTTTTGGAGGACGCGTTCTTTTAAAGGTAACATTGAATTATAAACTAACAACATCTGGCATACTATAGAAAATGGTTAGTAGTATGGATATAAAGCAGCTAACTTTTTGGTTCTTTAGTTGATCAAATAACCTTGGAAGTCATAAAAATAGAGAATATTATTTATTGCATATATATTGCATATATATATATAAACGCACTTTCAATTTTAGCTACTTTTTATTAAACTGTTACTGCAAGGAAGCACTACATCGGTTTGAAATTTAAAAATCTTAAAGTTATTTTTTTCTTTTAGAGCATAAACATCTACCACTAAACTTGAGAAGAATGTTACTCAATTGCACTAAGTTATAATATATACATATATTTTAAAAATTGCTAGTACTGGAAAATACTGTACTAATTTAAAATCGAATTAAGGGCTAAATGGAAAATTACAAAAAGTGGGAAGGCACTAGGATATTTCTGACGTTACGGTATTCTTAAGTTTATTTGCACACTCTTCTTAGATTCACGGTAAAGGATCTAATGATCGAAATTTTTAAATAGAATGCAGTTGTCTTCCGGCTCTTACGCCTTAAAAGTCTTAAAAGAAGTAATGAAAAAGCAGAGGGGGCCAGACTCCTTGCCTTTTCCTTTTAGAAGGGAAGGTATTTATTATATGCAGTGAGTCAAAGATGAGGGACGTGAGTGTGCTTTGCCTCGGCAATTAAACTTGTGGGGTTTCTAGGGTGTATAGGGTCTTGAAGAAACAAAAATCTTTATAAGACGTACCATAATAACAGAAAATTTATGAATATAATTTAAAATTCTTTAATAAAGACAACTCTAGATTTAAAGAAAAAGGTGTTTTAGTTAAAACTAAATAAATTTCAAAACGTAAACAACACTGACAGTTGCGTTAGCTTTAACGATCTTACTTTGAGAAATATGTTTTTTTTATATTTTTGAGCATGTGTAAACTTAATAAATTAAATAAAGTTAAGTAGACTCTTTTATCTAAGGCGCCTAAAAACATTGTTATCAGTGTAACATTCATCGTAACAATTGCCTGGCTTGCAAAGTTTAAATAAAGATTTACACATCTTGGTGTACAACAGTGAGAATATTACTTGTTTTAAGTAGAGCGCCTTTAACTTATATAGTGTCATGTAGGACTACAATTATAAGACTATTGTGTGCGACAGGAAAGTAAAAAGTTTACTTGTTAAATCGTGTCCATATTTACGGAAGCTTAACTCGGGTGATAAACTTTCGTTACTAACACCTGCTTTCTTCATTTTTTAACTAAAAATCACAAGTTATACTCTTCTATTTAAAGAAAAATTAATATATAAGGTTAGGTTACTTTGACTTCTGGTCTTAGAGGTTCAAGCTTCTATAACTACTGTATTAAAAATAAATTGAAGTACTATAGAATATTATAAATGAGAAAGAAGTACAAAGACAGTTTTTAAACTCAAAAAGCACTGGAAGGATTTTATAAAAGCACTCGTTACTGACCTAAAGTTAGGTATAGTTGACATTATTAAGGATAAAAAAAAGATATTAGGGGAGAAAAGGCTCCGCACTTCTTTAAAGAAAACTGTTTAGAAGACCAGCCACCATCCATCCAATCTATGTGCCCTCAAAACGGCCGCAAAAGTATACAGAAAAGAACTTTTGCTTGACTCACAAAGCTTCGTGGTGAATAGTTAAAAACCTTAAAAACTCATAAAGGATTATAAAGATTTATAAAAAATGGTATTAGTCCGAACACTGCTCTAAAATTCAAATTAGTAAAGCTTGATGATAGCCTTTTTTGTTTATTTTTAATGATTGATTCTCCCGCTTTGCATCAAGTAAAAGTTTCCACGGAAAAAACGAAACAAGATGGTAAAGCACTCAGTGAACTTTTAGAAGAAATATCCATAAAGTGAGAATCTGGGATTTTTCTTTAAATTCTTTTTTTTCATTGACTATATTATAATTTTTCCCTTATTTTTCCTATACTTTATTATAACTATACCGCAAAGCAGGGACTTCACTAAACTGAATACAATAGATACTAATATTAATTAGAAATAATATATATAAAGTACTTGAGTTAATTAAAATAGGTACGTGGAACTAACACATCTACATATGGAAACTTGTACACTTCTTGAAACCGAAAAATTCAAAAATTCCTGTTTAATTGAGCAACTCAATCGCCTTGAAGAAGAACTTTCTGGAAAAGTACCCCCTACAGACTACAGTATCACGTCCTTGACTGTGAAATTCGTATAAAAGATTCCGCAATTGTTATTTTCTTAAATAAAGATGACCGTTTAATGATTGCAAAAAGGCACGAAAGATCTTTGGCACAGCAACAGTTGGTCTTACAGGAGCAAAGAGAATTGTAAGCAATATTTATCTGAACTTCTTAAGTAATTAAAAAAAAACAGACTTAAGCTCCGCTTATCGAAGATGGAAAAGGAAAATGAAGAGCTAAAAAATATAATATGTTACGGCAGAACTACAGAAAGCAATCAAATTCCACGCGAAAAAAGTAGCGGAAATTCGGTAAGTGTTCCTGAATGTACAGCGAAATTAAGTAAAACAGAGAATAACATTGCAAGTGACATAAAAGATTCAAGCAATCCCGAGACAGTACTTAACGAGGTGCTCATAAATAGTTGAGTTTCTGAATTATATAAACTTACTGTTATTCTATTTAAACCTATAATTTCGGTAACAACTCATTGATTTATTCCTAATAAAATTCCCATTTTTACTATAATAGTAATACTGACTATAATTATGAATTCAAAACTTTATTCAGAGTAACAACGACGAAATCAAAGCGTTAACTCATAAATGTGCTGCACTGGAGCAACAATTAGTTAACGTCGCCAAACAAAATAAGAAATTTCTCGAGGAGCTTCTAAAAGAACGAGAGATGACGAGCCAGTTGGCCTCGCAGTTCGAAGAAGTGTCTAATTTTATAACTTCGCTTCATCAAAGTAAAAGGCAAATATTGAGTGAACTAGAAAATGTGAAGGTCGAGAAAGAAATGCTGGAGCGTATGCTTTATAATAATACGGAACAGCCCAGAAAAGAAAACTCAGTATGAAAATGAAAATTCAATTTGTATAAATGTTCAAGCATTTCCCAAATGTAAAACAATAGAAAAAGAATTTAAATCCACTTTATTTTGCATACTCTTGTTAATACTTTCATCTAATTTAAATAAATATATATACAATAAATCTGCAAAATTACGAACCGAATCCCTGCAGAAAGAAATAAAACAATAGTATAACAAAAAAAAAAAAAAGAAGCACGACCATTCGCTGCTTGAAGTCATCTTCTGTCGATTCGGGAGCAATATACAGTTTCCAGTCAATAGCAACAGTCTTCGATATCTCTTCGGCCAAAGCCTTATTCTATAAAGCATGACATGGAGAAATAGAAACATTAAAATTAAAAATTAATTAATGCGCAGTAACAAAAGTGCAGCCACCTTTTTACTGAGATGGTTTAAGCTGTGGAAAAGCACCTGTCCCTGCTCGCTGTCTTGGTTAGGCTGCTCCCGGCTGAGACTATCCACAAATAGCGCAAAAGTGAGGCCCGTGGTTGGCTGAAGTACGGCCTCTGTGGCAAACTCGGCCATGTTTACGAGTACGAGTGGAGCGTCGATAGCCAATTCGTCCTTTTCGATAGTCAGCAACACACTGTTAAAGCCGCGACAAAACTGCTCAGGTCTGATCTTCTTGTGCATCATCAGCTTGACGATCAGGTCGGATGCTCGGTGGGCCGTTTTGGGTTTCGCCACGTTTCGTAGGATCAAGCTTTCAACGACCGCGTGATAATTATTCTGGCTATCCTTGATCTCAGTATCGAAGGACTCGATGGCTTCTTGCAAGTCATCGAGCTCCATGTACTCGGCAAAGATGACTTGCGTGGTTTTGTCGATCAGTGCAAATTCATCCGGAGACAAGGACAACTTGGCCTCGTCCGAAAGGATATCCGGTAAAAAGTGTGGCTGATTCAGCGTAGTGTCGGAGACGGTGGCCCGGAGATGAGGCGGAGGTCGCTGGGAGGATCCGGAGGGCATGCGCTGCTTCTGGGGCTGTCGGAGGAGCTGAGGTTGCGACTGGGCAGCCGTTGGCAGCAGCAAGGCAGAGAACGAGTTGCCGGGCTGCAATGTGGGTTTCATGCTGCTTGGAAAAAAAAAATTATTGAAAAGCGCTCAACTATACAAAACAGACAATAAACCAAACCCTTGCTGCTGGCCGCCGTGGTACATACGGCTTTCCATCCTGCCGGCGCCAGGAACAAGTTTTCTATTGGGATCATGCATATAAGTGCGGCGATGAACTTGATTCCACTCGTTCTTGGAAATATTCACTGGAACAATGAGCTGATGATCAATAATAAATATATATATATATATTTATAATAAAAAACCGTTCGAACGAAAAGTCTGCTGTTGCCAAGAGCTCATGCTTACGAGATTTGCATCGTTTAAGCCCGCCGCCTTTTGCCTCTCTGTAATAATATATTTACACAACATCAAACTAGGAAAAGACCAGAGTCACTCGTACCCTCTGCAAAACCCCCCGAGATTTCGCCGGAGGGCTTAGATGCAGGTGGCTTGCCAGTTTTGTTCCAGCTGCAAAAAAAAATAAGGGCGTCAAGGCGGCGGTTATTTCACCAGCAAGTCCAAAAAAACTCACCGGTTAGCACGAAGTTCGATAACGTCCTGCAGCATAAAACGGAACCGCATAGGGAGCTGCTCTGATTCTGATAATTTCTTTATGCGTGCAAAGTAGTTGTCTAGCCTATCAGGGCATTTCCTGTCAAGAGTCGACCCTGCAGCCAAACACAACGGTTTATCTAAAGAAAAAAAACCCGCTGGCGTGTGGACGGACCAACGGTGAGAAGCAGGTGGTGGAGACTCTCTATGGACTCCAAGGAGGGGACCTGGAATTCAGGCTTTTTAAATAACAAAAGCTCCTCAATGCACGAGTATATGACGGAAGTGGAGATCATCCCCAGTTTCACAAGTTCGCCAGAAAACTGGATGTTGCCCAGCATTCGATATTTGGCGCGTACAATTTTCTCGTCCTCGTCCTTTTTTATGAATAATGCAACTGCTAACAAATAACGATTAAAAAAAAAAGGCCGGACCTCTGCTGCGACTGTATAGGCCGTTTGGATAAGACCTTTCTTTTCACTCTCAAACTCGGCCTGGCAACGCTGCAGGAGTATACCCCTGAAGGTGTCTTCCATCGAATATGGCTTATTCAGTGATTTCAAATATTTCTCATAGTGCTCGTGAAGGTCCAAGCAGAGCCGAGCGTACATGGCGCAGTACGGCCTTTCTTCCAACGCTTTGTTCTAAAGTGGCACATGAATAGGGAATACTGCAAATGAAACGAGCAAAAACTAACAAATATTAGGTCAGCAAGTTTAGTGATTTGTTCTCGAGTGTTTATATTCATGGACTTAATCTCCGCACTAAGACGTCCGTAGTTTTCATATGATAACTTATTAAGTGTAATGGTCAACTGCTTAAATATCTTCTGATCGCTTAATTCTTTTCTTTCCTCTTTACTCAAATTTCTAAGGTTAGTCATCTTCCCGGGCAGCACTGAAGGCTTCCAGCAATCCTCTCCAGAAGTCTACATGGTTATAAAGGGAAGAAAAAAAATAAAAAAGTAAATAAAGTTTTAAATAAAAAAGTTTTGGATACATGAACAGGTTGGGGGTTACTCAAAGGCGGAAGCTGTCTGTCTGTCCTGGCCTGCCTGACGCCCCTGCCCGCCATGGAGCCCCGCAGTAAGCCATGTGACTGGGCTGGGTGACTATAGTGCTGTCGAAATTGTGGGGCCTCCAAGCGTCTCATGCGCGAATGAGAGGAGACGAGCCCACGCTGCTGGCTTATTTCCGGATCGTCCATGAGACCTGCAGGTTTGCTCTTCACGAGGGTCTTGAAAGCGAATATGAATTCGAAAGTATATAGTTTCATTCCAGTAGGATTGGTAGGGCTCCAGTAACCCGGAAGGTAGGAAGGGCGGGTCACCTGGCTGTCCTAGATATAAATAAATGGTATATTAGCTCACCTAAGAAAACTGTCAGGGTCATATAAGAATAACTTGATCAGGAGAAGGCGTGTTACGAGTGTGGTCAGCAGAACTAAAGGAGCATTCGGTTGGCTCATCCTCCTTCCTATCATCGCTCTCTGATAAAATTTTCCCTTCACTTTCTATTTCCTTCGGTTCTCCTTCACTCTGCCCGTTCACTTTTTCGTCCTCCAACTTTTTTTGTTCTTCCTCTTTTTTTGGTTTTTCAGCTTCTTCTATCGTCGTACGCTCTTCTCCATTTAGCTTCTTTAATGCTTCTTTCAAACTATTTTGTTCTTCCTCTCTTTTTACCTTTTCCTCTTCTTCTAACTTTTGTGCCTCTTCTCTTTGCTTTTCCAGCTCTTCATCCTTTTGTCTGCGCTGTTCTTTCTCTGCTATTTTCTTTTTCTCTTCTTCCATTAATCGTTCTTCTTCTCTCCTTTGTCTTTGCTCCTCTTCCTCTGCTTTTTTCTTTTCCTCTTCTTTTATTTTTTGTTCTTCTTCTCTCTTTTGCCTTTGTTGGTTTTCCTCTGCTTTTTTCTTTACCTCCTCTTCTAACTTTTGTTCTTCTTCTCTCTGCTTTTTTATCTCCTCCTCCTTCTTTTTTCGTTGTTCTTCCTCCCGTTGCTTATCTTCTTCTTCTTTCTGCCTCTTTAGTTCTTCATCTTTTATGCTTCTTTGTTCCTCTTCTCTTCTTTTTCTCTCCTCTTTTTGCCTTCTCAACTCCTCATCCTTTAATCTCTGCTGTTCTTCCTCGCTTCTCTTCCTTTCCTCCTCCTCTTCTTTCTTTCTCTTTATCTCCTCAGCTAACAATATTTTTTCCTCTTCTTCTCTTTGCCTCAATCTATTTTCTTCCTCTTCTCTCTTCCTCTTCTGCTCTTCTTCTATCCGCCTTATCTCCTCAACTTTTAGTTTTTTCTGTTCAGTTTCTCTCTTTTTCTCTTCCTCTTCTTTCTTCCTCAGTAATTCAAGCTCTTCGCTATTTATTCCCCCCTCGTCCCCTGTAGAACTCTGACCCGTTTCTTCCATTTCAATTTTAACAACCTCACTAATATTTATGCTCACCTGTTTTCTTTCATTACGAATTAGGCTATCTATTGGTACACCTTTAAACTTCTTTTGTGACTCGCTGTCCTTCAAAACCGCTTGTGAATCTGCACCTAAAACTTTTCCGCTGTCCTCTTGCCCTTCAGTAGCTCTGGTTTTCACGTGATCCTGCTCGTACTTGATTTCCTCGTTGGTATCGGGATCAATAATAGCAATGGCCTTAGATTTGGGCTTAGCGGGCGGTTCTTTGAAGCTATAAGAGGGAGTGGGCAGCTCTAAAGCTGGTTCATAAATCCGTTGAGAATACATGTAATGCGGATAGGAGACACTAGCGTAGTACGGGGAGTAGGTAGCATAGAGGGCGGCGGGGGGGCCCGCTGTATACTGTGCCGGAGCCTGTGACTGCACGGGTGGCGCCGGCTGGGGATAAGCAGTATAGTGTGGCATTGCCCCCGAAAGAGGAGCAGAACCAGGCAAAATATACTGACCCCGCTGACCCACCGTATTATCCACATGGTCTGGCCGTGCTTCTTCCGATACCGGCTGCCGTGATATATAAGGAGGTTGAGCGCGAGGCATCGGGTGGGGCGGATCGTGTGAGGCCACTGGGCGACGATGTCCTTGCATGAGGCCATTCGGCTGATGTTTAGGAACACCGGAGGCATGCGACTGCGGATGCCCGGAACTGGCGGCAGGAGGCTGTCTAAAACCAGTAGAGGAAGCATTCTGGTGGGGAGCAGAAGGATGCCCAGTCGCCGGTTTTTGAGAGTTGGTCTGATGCGAGAAAGTTAGTTCACTTGTCCTGTCCTCCGAGTGAGTGCCGAGTCTACTGGCTTTTTTCATCGGAGTTGTGTGCTTCATAAATTTTAAAAAAATTATGATTTACAAAATAAGAATAAAAGAAAGGGAAGAAACATAAAAATAAGAAACTCCCCCCACTACAGTAGTAAGGCAAGAAAAAAAGATTAGAGATTTCAATACGCGAATAAATAGCTTACATTATTTACAGAACCAGTACCTTTAGGCATTAAAAAATCATAAGCCAATTTTGTACCTGGTTAAAATAATTATAATTAGAGGTGAGACACAGCAAAGAGAAATAATTACCATCGGAGCGTCTTATAGCTCTTCCACGACCTCTACTTGAATTCATATTCTATAAGAAACAATGAAAGTGAGAAATAACTACTACAAGGAAAAAAGAAAATAAAGATTGTAAATCTAATCTTCTTTAACAACTAAACTCAGAATCCCTTATAAATAATACTATTAGCACAAAAAATGAATTAATATGCTTAAGAATACGGTTACAGTAAACACATTAAATTTCATAAAACTAACAAAAAAGTTAAACAGAGGAGAGTAACAAAACAGATAGCATAAAACGTGCCTCAAATAGTTATTAAGCGAAATAGGATTATTCATAAGGAATTACAAATATATCGGTAATACTAATAGCCCTAAAGAACTGAAGAGAAACCAACAAATCTTTTTACAGAGGGTGAATAATAGATAAATAATAAGATATTTCCAAAATAGACCCAAATAAGAATTGGAAGACGAGCAGCAAAACAATGCACAGGCTTTCAGCCCAAATGTAGTGCGCGAGGACTAAGGTAAGTGCGGGAGCCATAATTTTAAAGGAAACCTACGAGGCCAGGTGGCTGAGGCGGCCGAGAGTTAATTAGAAATTTAGTTTTCTGGTTGAGTTTAAGATTTACTCTACCAGTTTAGTAATTTGTAATAGTCTTTTTGCACGATTACTACTAAAATAAAAAGTCTGTTAGTTTGTCTTTACAAATAATTATTGAAAAAAAAGGTGCCGTCTGTACGCTTACCTTTCTAAAAAATAATTATAGTTTCTTTACCACATCTGGTCAATGCATGACAATAGTAAGTGTTAGTATAGTGAATGGAAATTAGATACTAGAACAAAAAGACGTAAACGTGGAGGGCAACCACTAACATAGGAAAATATTATTCGTTACTTATTTAGATATAAAAAATATATATATATAACTAGACCTGTTTAAAATTTAAGTATCATTAAAATTTTACGGACTAGTTCTATAACAACGGCTTGAAATTCAAATAACGTTAATGTAGAATTTTTCTTATTATGTTATTGTCAAGTAAATTTAAGACTGAATTATTATTATACATTTAAAGATTACTCTTCGATACCTCTTTCAATGCTGGGGTGCAGAAAAAAAAATTAGATGCATGTAAGTTTTATTAAAAATAGTTTTATAATTAATATAAAATTTTGATAATAACAAGCCTAAAGTGTGCCAAATTTTGTTTAAACTAATTGATATTTCCTAAAACTTTATTTTTGCCTCCATCACCGGGCGAATTCTGATTGAACACGTATTTCATATAATATGGAAGTAGCTAGTTAGGTTTACAGGAAAAAAAATTTCATATAACTCAAAAGTAAGAATTATACCAAAAATTTTTTTACAAAAAAATTAATAAACTCTTGAGTCGAAAATAAAAGGCTTGAAACTTTAGGTTAGCTTTTTAACTTTGCTTATTACCTACAGAAAAGAAAAAAAATAAAAATAAAAATATTGCGGCGTAGGCATTGTGATGCCCATGTAGATGTATATTCTACAAGTAATTATAATTTCAATTACCGTTAAAAACTTTAACCTAACCCCAAACAAGGTAGTTTATAGACGACGGGAAAAAGTAGGTGTACAATAAAACAAGCTTAACTTGTAAGTTTTATTATTCATTTTGGAAATGCGATAAAGTAGAATGAGTTTCATTAAAAAAAAATTGGAAGCTTAAGCCTTGAGCGTAGAATTGTCGTACCCGAAAATTAGGGCTTATAACGTTATATACATCCGCCTTGAGATAAGTAATTTTTTTTTTGTCCTTTCGAAAATTATTAAGAAAATTAAGCTTAATTAATTGCACCTGGATAAATTGGACTCTAATGAACAGTTAACCCTTTTTTCTAGTAAAAAATTATATAAGTGGACAATTAAAAATTAAATTTTGATAACTCATTGGTAAATGTAAATATTTAGTACTATTGCAAAAGTCTCTTTTGGCCTTATTCTTCTTCTATACGGTAGCAAACGGAAAATTTATTAGCTTCAAACCCTTAAAGGGTGAGTAAAAGATGGTTTACAAATTAACAGCGTTATAATTATAGTCAGCACTGCATATAATGTTATATGAAAAATAAAAAATTCAAAATAATTTACAAACTCTCACTTTAGAAACTAATTAAATAATAAAATGGAGTTTATAAAATCTTTTTCTCTAAAAACAAGATTTTCTGTAAGTTATTCAAGTAGCGGTTTTTATCGTATTGGAGTCTATAGGGGAAACTTTTAAAAAAATAGCTAAAAATTAGGACTTAACTCACCTTTTGAGCTTCAATCATCTAATTGAGAAAATTAAACTTTTTTGTCCTTTATACTAAATACGTACCAGAACTATTTTTTAACTTTCGCATGTCAAACCCGATTTTTTGCACATATTCCAAGCTTTTCTATAGTTTTTATGAATTAGGTAAATTCATAGGTTTACTAGTAATCTTATAACTTTAATTTTCATTTAATAAATCTTTCGATAACCCTGCAGAGTCTTTTATTTTATATTTTTGCTTTGTCCTTGTGTAAAAGTTCTTTTTTGGTCACTTGAAATTACATTACAGAAGTTTAATTTTTACGACAACTTGAGTTGCTCTTAATCATGATTATATATTTACATTGGAAACCGAAAATTTTATCAACATTCAGAAGTATATGCCTACTCGCTTGTGGGCGTGTGCTCTCATCTACTGAACGAATGAATTGTTACCCAATTATACTCAATTTTTTTTTTGTGTACTTACAACAAGAAAACAAAATTTTTAAAAATTATTCAATGCTTTTAATTCGACTTTATTAAAGAATGCTATGATTTCTCATTAACATTTAATAACTTTTAGTATCAAGAGAAACGAAGTCAAGGTAAATACTTTGCACAATTGTTCATTGATCAAAGTAGTTAACTGTTTTAATTCGTTTAAAAATTTTTGGAAAAATATAAATGTGGGTTTTAATGGTGTCAATGTAAAACTAAAATATAACATAATTATTTTATTCAACTTATTAGTTATAAGTTGTAAAAGTCATTACACATTAATTTTTTGAGAATATATTACTAAATTGTAAAAATAGTAAAAGTCAGTTAAAAACTCTCGTAATTGGTAATTACATCGGGAGTAGACAGGGGGGGGGGGGGAGTTCCCATCATGCTTCGGCATCTTTCACTTAATTAAATTTTTTTTTAGTATACTAACTTATGCTTTCGTATTAGTACGACAAATTTTAGCTATTACTAATTTATTTATTATTTAGCTGAAGTTATTAAGAATTACACTGCTTGTAATTAAATTCGGGTTGGACTGTTATAACTCGTTGGGGTTAAATAAAATGTAATTAATATTAAAATGAAAGGAAAATTAATAGCAAAGAACGAAACAAAAATTAGCTAAGGATGTAATGTTTAAGAGAAAGCAATTAGAACTCATATTATAAGAAAAAATTGGAAGAGAAATTTAAATTCTAAATTCGTTGACCTGCAATGATGGAAGACAAAACCGCGAAAATAACGAATGCAAGCAGCATATAATCATAGGAATATAGTATACTCTTATTCTGCTTCCACGGCGTATTGCTCTTATACTTTTACAAGCCGACTACGTAAGTTCCATCAATTATATTAGCTTTTTACGCCGTTAAAAGAGCTGTGGTGTTTTTCTTTCGGTCATTTTAATAAATGTGCCGCGTAAAGTTAGGGGTTGTCCAAAAATTGTAAGTGTAGTGGTGTCATACTAAAAGTAGTCATTTAGTCGATCACCGTTTTTTTAATTAACAAGAAACGATTAAAATACTACAGGTATGATATTAAAATATAATTAAGTAATCAAAATAATGACATATGAATGCTAATTAATTGCTCTGCCATAAATTAAAGTATGAGCACTCTTATATTTTATTTTTAGAAAGCACTACCATAATTTTGCTACAAGCGTAATGAACCCATCAATAGATCATAATAGTACTGCGTTTCCAGCAATTCTTATTTTTTGCTAAGTTTGCTCTCTTTGTTTCGAGTTAAACTTTTATATTACAAATTCATATAAAATTCTAGGGATACAAGTAAGATTAGGAAAATTTTCTGCAGAAAATCTTCCTTCAACGCTTTTAAAAGTAAAAGATGTATTTCTTTAGATGCTAGTATAGTTATGTTACTAGACTTACTAACCATGTACCTTAGAGGATATAAAATCTTTTTTGTACTATCATATTATGTCGGTTTTATAAAAAATTTTAAATCGTTGTGATAAACTTGAGTTGACAATGCAAAACTGGCCTTTATAACTTTGAGAGTGCTCTGGCAGTGTAGTAAAAAGGTTCAAAGTATATTTGAGCCCTTTCCATCTATATATGCGTCAATAATTGACTAACGGACTTGATCAGTTATATATTATCTGCTTGATTCATTTTGTAAACTACTCGTACTTCACTGGTTTGTATACAGGGTCTATTTTAATAGTATTAAAGAAAAAAATAAATCCGATTTATTGAATTGCTTTACAACAACACTTTTATAAAGTTGTCCACTTTAAGATTCCGAGTTTATATAAATTTATTTTGAATGCTACAAAAGAAAAGAACTACTGTGCCCTGAGGGGACCTGATATTGTAGCTTTATGATACCGATTGCAACCCCATGCATTGAATAAAATTAAAAAATATTTTCAAACACCATGTGTGGGTGGATAAATAAATATATGTTCTCGTAACTTGACAAATGTTTGTAAGTCATCTTTAAAAAATACTGGAAGCGTGAACGGATGTATTCTTTAAAAATATATATATATATATATAGGTCTAATAATTATAATGTTTTAAAAGCTCCTAACTACGAACTTTCTTTGACAAACTAATTTTTAGTATCTTCCTAAAATTTTTAGGCTTTTTAAATTTTTGTTATTAGTATGATTTATCTAAATTTTGACTTATTTTATTAAGCTAATTACGGTTAATGATATTCTATAGGGTTAAGTTCTCCAAATAATTGTTTCGAGTACTAGTGTATTACACATAAATAAATTAGTTAAAAACTAAGGAAAACTGATAATTTATTTTATATTCTTGAACTTTTCCAGGACCCTTGCCAACTCAAACCCAAAGCAACTAAGTTAGTAAAATAAAACGAAAATAGGACAAACGCGTGCCGACTCGCCTACAAACAGCAGTAACAACCCACGGGCGGGAACCCTTAAGGGTACATTTAATAGGAAAAAACGGTTTTTTATTTTTAAAACTTTAGACGACCCCCCTCCTTACGGTTGAGTGGCATCATTTGTGATTCTTACTCTTATATGTTTGATGACGAATAAACCAGAAAATAAGTTTAATCCACTTATTTTGGACAATTATTTACTTCTTAACTGTATAGCTTAAAATGCAACTTACTAAAAACAAATTACAGTTTTTACAAACGAAGACTCACCGTTAGTCATCAATTGATTATAATAATACTGTGAGCTAACACATATTTTTTTTATTTTTATAATTAGTTAACATGTGTCATAAGTAAGTTAATAATCTGTACATTAATTTAATAAAAAAAGGAATAACCCTAAAATTTACAAAACTATAATTTCTTAGCAATATGATTTAGTTTATATAGATAAGATATAAAATTAAACCAAAAAAGGTAAACAAGGGGTTCTGATATTGGAATTATTCAAGTTATGAATCTTACTTAAAAGCTAACTAAGGTTTTCAGGCTCTATCAAAATTGTAGTTTTACTTTTTATATAATATTTTGCTATTAAAACTTCTGTAATTCCCATAATATTTGGATGATGGTATCAAAATTTCCATCATTCTAGACCATAGCGAAAGAGCGTCCCTAATAACTTCTTTCTACTTCTTGGAATCTGGCCCAACCTATTAGAAATTGGTTAGTTAAGATTGAGTTGAGTCACTTTTTTGAGGATAGTAAGCCAAAAACAAAAAATCACTAAATATTTTCGGGAGGGGCTTGTGAAACATATATATTATCTTGGTAAAAAAAGCCAATAAAAAATCCGCTTAAAGTCGTATAAAGTGTGCACATGAAAAATATTTTTTTCTTGAATTTGTTCATCTTCCATTACACCACTCAAGGATATAGTTTAATGAGCTGTGTACTTTAAAAAGTTAAAAAGCAGTTACTTAGGAAGACTACTTTTTACTTTTGGATAACCTTACTAGCTTTCATAGTCCTGGATAGTCTTTTACCCCTAGCGCTCAGCTTAAATTTTAAAAAAAAACTTCATTTTATTAAGAATTGATTACATACTAAATGAGTACCTTTTTACCTAAAAATGTTTTTTATATCTTCTAAATCACGTTTCATTGATCGGTGTCTGAAATCCAAGGTCTCCAGGTGGATATAAAGGTGAGCGAAAAGGTTATTCTTTTAGTTTCTTCTGTATTGTCGTCAATATCTATGCTATCTTAATTGGCATTACTTATTCCATAACCTATTCGAACAAACTTTAAATTTCTTAAGGAAGAGTCTAAAAATGGCTACTAATTCTAAAATGGGAGAACTTATCCTGCACTCTGGCTTGACTTAATTGCCATTAAAATTTCCCAATCTTTATTTTAAAAAAATTACTTTCGAGAAATACACTATTGAGTAAGAAAAAATAATTAATAAATTAAGGAGGTCTTGACTGAATTGTTATTGTATTTATCGGCTAAACAGATATTAAGTACTTTTAAACTTAAATGCCAATAAAAATTACGGCAATTTTTTTTAACTGAAAGGTTTAAAAATAAGATAATTAAAAAACAGTACAATTATACCATATTAAATGCTGAGAGAAAAGTGGGCTACTAATTATAAGTTCACATGCAGTTACACTACTCCTTTTTATTCTTTCTAGCCATATTTTGGGGCAAAGTTTTAGCGGGGGATAGATGTACAGAACTTAGTAGAGCGCCTGCCTTGTAAGCCTTCCGTTTAAAAAATTTATTTTATAAAAATTTTATACTTCAAGTTTAAGGTTTTATTTAATGAGTGCTGTAAAGTGTATTATACAGAAAAAATTGGTTAACTCAGCATTCCATCGTTGGCTCATTACTTTTGTATACCTTTAAGTCGAAGAGCTAAAAAAAGCAAATATTTAATATAAAGAACAAATATTTGTTGACACCAAAATATTTCTTGTAGATTAATAGTAGTTTCTGTCGTAGAACAGTTACATAATATTATTTACTATATTGAAATATACTTGGAACTTTTTTTAATATTATAAATAGAGACTTATCGGGATGCTCACTACGGAAGTTACCTTCTCCCGCGATGTGTTCCACAAATGTTAAGTTATTGTAAGTAGTATTCTTTTAAAGGTTACAAATTCTTTCTAGTAGTAGCTTTTAACAAGCTTTAGCAATTAAATTTTCTTATAATAAGCTGTTAGTAGTATCTTTATGTTTTCTCTTTATTTCTCTTGCACCTTCTGCTAAATTTATAAAATGGCGTGGCGCATCGCGAGGTTTGCTTTATTATTTAGTTGCACAGCTGTCTTTTTTCCACATGTAGTGTTTTCCTCTAGTTGATTTCTTTCCTTGTTAAAAGCATATTTTAGTTTTTATCTTACTCCTCTTTAATAAAGAGTTTGTAATAAAAGACTGGCCCTTCCTTAAATTTTAAGTGAAATTTCCTTCGTTTACTAATTTGACATTGTATAAAAGTGATATAAAATATTTACAATAATTGATTTTATGAAAATAGTTATTATTCCATAAGTTGCGTTCTACCTACTTCCTCCGTAAAAGTTATTTTCTTTTATTTGAGTCATTAAAAAATTTGTTCTTAACTTTTGGGTATGCTTAATTAAAAAATTAAAAGAAAATGTCGACTTGCCACTCTAAGAAAATTTTTATGTCCGTTTAGTCTAATTTAATAACAATTGTTTTTAATATAATTTTCAATGTCTGAGCTTTTTGTTAGAAGTATGTAATAAATAGGATAAATGTAATTGAGGGTTTATATTTTTACAAAAAATTTAATAGAAAAGCTATGTAGGAAGAACGAGGCTATGAGACTTGTAAATAGTAATTATAAAAAGCATATTTTTTTAACTTTACTTTAATATTTTATGTTTTTATACATACATATTTTAGGGTAATAATATTTCGGTAAGTAAAAACAGACATTTTAAATATTATATTGTAAGTATGTGCCATCTAAAACTTTTCACTTGAAATTCTTTTGATACATCTTTACCTTATTGCAAAATAATTCGGTTATTTTGAAATTCCTGCTTATATTTTAAACTTAATTGTATAGTCTCCAGTACGCTTAGTATTGTCAATATCAATTGAAAACTGAAAGTCATACATAATTAATATAGTTTCTTTTTTCTTAAGATAGATTTAAAGATGTTTTTTAAAAAAAATTCCAACTATTCTTATTAGCTACCTGTTAAAGTCAATAACTATAGTTAAGCTGAATACTACGGTATTTGCCGTGAACTTGCAGTCAGTGTTAAAAAAAGTTGGAAAATTAAATTTTAAAGTGGAGGGGGAGCTATATTAATTAAATATTGAAAAACTAGTTCTTTTTAAATAACAAAACACTAACGAGATAGATTGCGAAAGTACGGTCACACACAATGATTTGTTATTTTTTAACACTTCTGACCATTTTTCTATCTTTTTCTTTTAAAAGTTAATTTTTATAGTGTTAAATTACTTACTGTTATAAATTCGTACTTGTATTTAACTATAGAAATCTTAGTCACAATTGGCTTGTATCAATCGCTCCCAATTCATTTATTAAATTTCCTTATTTAAGGAAATTGTAAGTAAGTTGCACTTTTCGTGAATATTTAACTTTAATGAAACCACTATAGAAGCCTAAATAATAACCTCCTTTACTCTATTGACTCTAAGCTATTTGACGGACTAGTCTCACTGAAGTCGCTGTACTTGAATAATTATATTTTTAAACTTATTAAATATTTTTAGCCATTATCTTTTAATTATAAGATCTCTTCACAAAAATCAAATTACCCATATTGCAGATGACGTTTTTTCTGAGTTGTCCGAGTTACGATTTCTGTAAGTTGCAACTTCGTCAAAAACGCTTTTGTCTAAGAAAATGCATAATATACCAGCCGTTTATTTAATAACAAACTTTTTAATTTGAGTGAAAACTTATTTAAGGCTCTGGTCAAGCTTAAGCGTTTGTAAGTTTTACAATATTTAATCAACTTTATTGTTATAGTTATAATATTAAATTCTTTTTTTTCGGTAATAAAAAATTAAATTATAAGTATAGCCACTTATGAATATAAAACTTTTTTCAAAAATTTTAACTTTCTCGTTATAGGAATCTTCGGAACAATAACATAGCTTTGATACCTCCCTATCTTTTTAAAGATCTTAAAAAATTAACATATTTGTAAGTAAGATTTATATGCATTTTAGTTTATCTAAAAACAATTATTGGCGTAATTACTAAAGCTTAGCAATCCTAAAAGTTACGAATATTTTTAAATTCAGAGATCTGCGAGTTAACCAGATTCACTCTTTAAATTCCAGGATGTTTGCAGGGCTAAAGTCACTACAGAATTTGTAACTATGCTTTATTATGTAGGCCAATTCTTTTATTTTTATTTTTTCTTGCATAAAACGCCTATAGACGTCTTCACGATAATTTATTGGAATTAATTTCCACGGGAACATTTATAAAATTAACTGCGCTAACGCATTTGTAAAATATTTTTAACTTTAAAAATTAGGTTAAATTTCTTGATACTAATTTTTTTAAAAATGTCAATAGAGATCTTAGTGGTAATCTCATAACAAAAATTGAATCTCAAGCTTTCAGCGATTCGTTTAACTTTAGTGTTTTGTAAGGTTTTAAGCTAATATTTGGTTGCTTTAAAATTAATTGCCCATTTTTATAGAAAACTTACGCTTTATTGGAATTTTCTTTGTTGCTCGCGCGCACACTATCAGAATAATTTAACTTATTTTGGAAACGTGTGTACTCATGATAACAAAATAGTATTCTATGAAAACATCCCTTTAGAAGATTGTGCTTAATTTCCTAAATCACAAGCGTATAATAAAGAATGCAAAGTCCTTTTTACCACTACTTTCATAACTTTTCTTAACAAATAAAACTTTTCGGAAACATCTAATGATATAACTACAAAGATTAACTTTACTTTTAATTTTGAAAACACGAAAAGCTTACCACAGAAAAAGGGGAAGAGCGAACTAGTCTATCGCTCTGTAGAGGAAGAACACACATACATCCAGGAAGGGTAAAAGGAGTAACCCATAATGTGTGATTGAAAATAACAAGTGCGATGGCACGTAACTAGGTCACGTTGGACAAACATGTAGAATAATGCACCACATGGTGTGAGCACGTGATGTATCAGATTAAGAAATGTATGTAATTGCATATTTTTACTAAATCCTTTCTGTTCCAATAATTTTAATAGAATTTGCGTCTTGCCTAATATTCAATTTATTTCGAAAAAATTATATTTCTCTGTTCGCCAAATATTTAGACTTACGGAAAAAATTACAAAAGCTTTCTAAATTAGAAAGATAACAGGTGTGATCTTCCTAGATTTAAAAAGGCTTTTGATAAAAAATGGCACTATGGGTCTGATATGCTACAATCGCCGAAAATAAAGTTAGCCCAGTACGCTGATGACACAGCCTTATTTTATATTCCAGATCTACCTGCTGAGTGTTAAAAACATGATCTTATTTAACAGCACTTGAGGCTTGGTTTTTAATGTGGAGGTTAATAATTAACGCCTCATGAAGTAGTTTTAAGACTATAACAAGGAGTATACTTCCCTAAATCCCTAGTCTCTCATCAAACCATACTACCAGTTGTTGTGAGAGGAGGGTTAAATACCTCGGGGGTGATATTCATCGGCAGACTAAGTTGGACTTAGCATCTTTACTAAAAGCAGACAAGCTACAGTCGTTTTATGTCCATTACAAGCCAGGAGAAGCAAGTTGCATCAAAAAAACAGGCTCCTTTTATACATACCGCTATACGCTTGCTGATGGTCTATGCCTCCATTACTTAGGCCGATTTCTCAAACAGATATTCCCTGACTTTAAGTTATACAAAATTGCGCTCTGAAAATGGTGGTAGAGGCCCCTGGGTTTTTGCGTAATAACCAACTCCTAAAAAGGTCACGTCGAGTCAAACATATTTTTACAAAATTTTTGGAATTAGCTTACTAGGGTCAGTAGTTACCATGACATACTATTTTAACTCTTAATGGCTCTCGTTTTTAAACTAAGTACTCCCAAAAAACATTTCTCAGACCTTTAGAGGGGGGAAATGGTTAAGATTACAGTTTAAACTTACATATATAATTTATAATAATAGAAACAGTACTAAAACTTAACTATTCTATTGTATTTCATTAATAGTGTTGTTAATAATTGGCTATTGCGTTTTTATTGATATATACTATTTAGTTATGACAATTAAGCTCGTCCGTTCTAGTTAAAGACGTTATGTTTTGTTAAGGAAATCGAAGCTCTGCACCCTCAATTAATACCGGAGGAGTAAATAAAGGATTAATTGATTAAAATCACGCTTGTAGTAAGTAATACTATAATTAGATAAATAAATAAATAAATTTTTACCAAAAGACCCTCTTGGACAGATTCTTTGGAAAACAATTATTATGTTAATGTAAGAAAACTTAGTGTCGTTCATCTAAAAGAGCTATTAGCTTGAAGTATTTGCGTTTATCATTAACTAGTTTGTTGCTATGCAAGTCCAGAAATATTATTTAAACTTTGCAATCTAACACTCATTTTTTATAAAAAGTAATAAATTTTCCTTTACATACGCACAATAAACAATGCTTAAAATATTCATGGGGTAATTTTAAAATACTCGTTTAAAGTTTTACCAGTAAAATTTTTTTAGGAAAAAACCTAACAAACTGATAGAATATCATATAATTAAGTTAAATAAATAAGTTGTAACAATAACATTTGTTATTCCTATTAATTTTTTATAAAGAAAAAGAACAGGAACTGACAAGGACTACCTCTTTCGTTGCTTATAATTCTTAATATTTGATAACCTTTGCCTTTCAGTTAAAACTTAATTAATAAAACCAAGTGCTGAAATCGGCTACTCTAATTAAGGCAAGCAAGTGCCCGTTACAGTCTTTAGACGAGTATATACTGTTTACAAACTAGCTTTTGCTATAAGTTAGAAATGTTATACTTAGCTTTTATAATTTGGGTCCTTTCAACTTCCTTAAGCTAATATGAAGTTAATTTATAAATATTATATTAACTAAGTTGAAAGTGTGTAACAGTATTCCTATTAAAACATCTTTTGAGTTATTTCTACCGTTTGTTCCGGTGTGGTTACTATCATACAGCAAAACCAGGAAACAATAAGCTTAATAAAGTAATAAACAGATTCCTTAATAAAATTATAAACTAGTAAGTGTTATAATAATAATACCTAAACAGAAGTTGGTAAACACTAACCGTATCTGATAAAAAATAAATATGGTTAAGGGGCGTTTTAGATAATTGTTAAAAATTTAAGTTAACATAAATTAAAGTCCTCTTAATTATTTAATATTAAAACACAACTTTCGGCAATACAATAATGAACAGTTATCAATAAAAGATTATCTTAGTAACCTTAATACCCTTTCAAATTTTAGCTAATACATTTAGCCGATAATAATAGTTAATAAATAATAATAGAGAGACCATCTCCCAAGTTTTGCTACTAAAGTTGACTGTGTAACGACATAATTAGTTGATATTATTTTCTTAAGATTCCTTGCAAAATAATAAATCAAAATTCTTTTTGTTAACACTTTATCATATGAATGAGTAAATTTCTTATAATACCCTATACGCTCTTTTAGAAATATAAAAAAAAGTAAAGACTTTCACTTACATTGTGGGGATAGAGGGAGGAACTTGACCCTCCAGTAACTCATGTCCTTTAAAACTTTTCACACAACTTTCGAGTAGAAAATGTTTTTTTATAACCTTTATGTGGTACTTAGGTAATTTTGGAAGATGGGATATCAATAACTTAAAAAAAATTCATTATCATTTAATATATATTAACTATAATAAGTTAATAATATTACGTAAAAAAAGTTATGACTCCGGAAACAAAGCATCTCTTGCACACCATTTGGTTAAGAAATTAAGTAATTGTTTTTCTAAAACTACCTTTACGAGTAATAAGTTATTTTCTAATAAAGAAGGGACCATTGATGCTACTACATTTGATAGTAGTAATAATTCTACTAATCTTATTGAGACAAGTGACAAAAGTAAAGAAAATAATTATAAATTTTCTGACACCCTCTTGCTTCCAAAAACAACCTTTTCTCAAAGAGCTTTTGCTTCCGTCAGAGAATTGGGTATTTTCTTCCTTACCTTTTTTAGTGTATATTATGTGAGGTTGAAGAAATTTCATACTTTTGACTATATTTTCACAATTTAGAAATTCAGGATGCATCTTTTAAGACTTTGTATTCCTGGCAGTATAATAGAACTAATGTTAAAGGAACTTTTGTGCTTCAGGACGGCCCACCTTTTGCGAACGGAGATGTTCACCTAGGGCACGCAGTAAATAAGGTAATATTATATTTCAAGGTATAGAGTTAGTAGATCTTAGATTTTCTTCCATTGTGAGCTTTTATTTTTTTTTTTAGGTTGGAGTATAGCTAGTAGATATCAGTAGCTTCTTTTTTAATACTTACCCTGTATTAGTTTTATAAAAAGTAAAGTTTTATAAGTTAAGATAAAGGACGTAAACTTGTGTGCAAAATATTATTTATCGCTTGACTCGACACCAGATAATTGTAACGAAGTGAACAGAAAATTTTTTTTTAATCTTTTTTTATATTAAAAAATTAAGGAATTTTCAAAAACTTTTGTAGTAACTTTATATAAAGTTGTAATACTTTTGATCTAAATTTCGCTTATAACCTTTTGCTTTTTATTATATATTGTTTTACTTTTTGTACTCTAATTTCAGCATTTCCTTTTATTTATACCATTTTTTTAATAGATTTTAAAAGATTTTATTGTAAGACGTAAGATACTGGAGGGCTACCGAGTAAGTTACATTCCCGGTTGGGATTGCCATGGACTGCCTATCGAGATAAAGGCTCTTCAGAACTCTGAAGAAGATGCTCCTCGTGATGTAGTCTAATTAATTATTTAGATTTGAAAAAATTGAAACCTTTAATTTTCTTTCGAATTTACTACATCTCTAGTTTTAGAGAGACTTCATATTTAAATCAACAATGTTTTTAATTATTGTAAGATTCCCTAACATTGTAAGCTTTTTATTGTTTAAATTAGTTTTTATATAAATTTGTAAATTAATTTATTGAAAATTGCTTTTTTAAATCAATTAAAGTTTTTATTTACAGTAGTGATTTTTATAAAAAAGTAATTTTTTTTACTTAGTAAGGAGTACTTCTTAAGTTTTGTTTTAGGCATTGTTGTTGGTACAGCTTACGAGAAATTTTTTTTTTTAAAAAAATTCTCTACAATTGATTTATGCACTTAATTTTCTTTTGGTTACAATATTTTTCTCTATTTAAACACACATCTATTACAAGCGTTTTAGCCCACAAACTTTATTTGAATAATTAGAAGAACGTACTTAATAGTAAATGGTATTTTCTCTTTTGCTTAGGAAAACATAGTAAAAAGTAACTGGGAAGTACAGCATCTCACTCTTAAACCCCTGAGATTCGACATTAAAAAAAAGTTAATATATAATTTTAAGAAAGGAGCGTCAAAGTGCTTAGTACTTCAGACTTCTTTGCTTTTCACTTTTAATGATAAAAATAACCACTAAGTGGATTTAAACTTGGTAAATTTACAAAAAACTGAAGGCTCGTTAAAAAAAATTTTTTTTTATCATGTTTATGATTTGTTATGTATTGAGACAGTATAATAAACCTCAAAAATAGTTTTAATCTTTTAATTTTAAAAAGATCTATCCAAAATGCCGAATTACAACTTAGGTCAATTTTTAAACGTTTGATTATATTGTCTTTGCTTTCCTTTTTATTAATAATTATGCTTCAGTGTAGCTTAAGATATAAAAAAATCTATAATTATAGTTACTGCCAAGATTTACTATTTGTTTGCCTCTTAATCTCTGCATTAAATCTATAAAGTGTACTTTTCTTTATCCACTTGATGTTTATCTTTGCATTTTAGCTAAAAAATTCCCTAAATTATAGATCGCTATCCTTTTTTTTTCTTCCTAGTTAATGGTTCAAGTATATCAAAAGAGCAATCTCTAAAGATAATTGAGACAAATATAATTTGTAAGCATCAACGGCGCTAAAAATAATAAACTAAATAAAATTTAATGGTTAGGTAGAAGGTTTGTGTAAAGTCTTTGAGTTTATTTTTTCTTAGTTTAAAAAGATTTTAAGTTTATATAAAGAAAGAATTGTAGATTTATAAATACTGCGTTATAAAAATGTGGACTTTTTTATTATGGTTTAAAAGATATTTTTTAACTTTATTTAATTATTTTTTTAGCAAAGTTATGAAAAGGATGTTTACAAGTAGAAAAACTATTTTATTTTTTAATTACTAATTTAAAGTTGCTTGTACTTTACAATTTATTTATAATTTTTTAATTTTGAATTAAAATTACCTTTAACGTTGCAGCCACTTCAAATAAGAAGGAAAGCACGCAGTTTTGCTCAAGATGCTGTAGCTTTGCAGAAGGCTGCCTTTCGAAGATGGGGGTTCCTTTGCGATGCTTCAGCAAAAGTTGCTTATTCATTAGCCTATTTGCTATTGTTCAGGGTTATTGCTGACTGGGATAACGCGTATGAAACAATGAACAACGAGTACGAGGCAAGCCAGGTTATCGCTTTTACTGAAATGTTTGAAAAAGGTCTAAATTTTTTTTTTAAAATTAAAATAAAAATTTAAATTTTGAGGAAAAAGATTACGGAAATGTTTATAATTTTTTCGAGTTGTAATTTGAATATTTTTTCTAATTAGAGTTTTATCGCTAACAGGCCATATTTATCAAGACTATAAACCTGTTTATTGGTCTCCTTCGTCCAGAACTGCACTAGCAGAGGCCGAATTAGAGTACTTAATATTCTAGAGTCATCCAATTCGGTTACAACAAAACTTTTTATTGGTCAGATACGTAGACCAACACGAAAGCGATTCGGTGTATGTCAAGTTTCCTATAAGATGCGCGAAAGACACGTTTCTAGCGGGCTTACCTGGGGACATCCAAAACAGCGATATCCAAGCGAGTCTATTGGTCTGGACAACCACGCCATGGACACTCCCCGGCAACGTGGCTCTTTGCGTAAATCCGTCTGCCTCTTACGCCATTGCGCTGGTCGCCTTTGCGTCTCGCCCTTGCAAAGAAGTTTGGGTCTTCATGAAGGCCCAAATCTTTGACCTCTCCCGCCTCTTTGCCAGTTTGCCTTCGACATCACGTGGTCAATGCAGCCATGGACTCGCCGCTGAAGTCAGTGAGTTTGTGGTCATCGGAGAAATCCTCGGAAAGGCCTTGGTGGGTACCACGTGCTGTCACCCCATCTTTAAAGAACGCGAGTCCGTCGTTTTGTCGGCGGACCACGTGTCTAGCTATACTGGTAGGTTATTATTTTTTTTTAATTTATTTTGTTTAGTTTTTTTTTAAGGGACTGGCATTGTCCATGCCAACCCCGCGCACGGCCTTGAAGATTTTTACGTGTGCACCACTCCGGATTTAGAAGGAAAGGTGCAATACTTCTGCTGTCATAATAGTAGTTGATGGTTTTTATTTTTCTAAGGTTCTTGTGAATGACGTTTCTTCCGTTTGCTACGTGGACGACGCTGGAAAGTTCACCGACTTTGATTCGAGGTTTGCTCTTGCTTACAACCTTGTGTTGTTATAGAAAACGTTTTTTATTTTTTTTGTGTACAGGTTTTCTGGTTTGGATATTTTTAAGGAAGGCACTCAAAATATTATAGGGATGCTTTCTGGCGAAGTTGAACCTTTTCTTAAAAAAAAGAATCCAAACTCATTTTTATTAGGGACTTTTAGTAAAACACGAGATACATCTCCACCGCTACCCATACGATTGGCGGACAAAAAAACCTGTCATTTTACGATCGACGTTGCAATGGTTTTGTCGAATCGGCGGTGTTTTTTATAAAGTTTTTTTTTACTGGTGTTGAAATTTTAAAACTTCTTTTTCTTGCTGCTGTGTAGGCCCTTTACTAGCGCGAGCCTTGCAGGGAATAGAAACGCTACTGATGATCCCGGAAACGTCCAAAAACCGCCTCCACTCCATGCTTTCCGCGAGAAAAGGCACATTGTTTTCCTTTTTTTGGGCTGCAAAAAATATAGTGTTTCTAATGCTCACACACCAGACTGGTGCCTGTCCCGCCAGCGAGTGTGGGGAGTGCCGATCCCAGTGTTCTACAAAAATAACGATAAGAGACAGCGTGCGATCTTTTTTTTTTAAGTTTAGATGACGAAATAAAACTTTTTTCCCTTAGCTGTGATTAGTCGTGACATTTCACAGCACGTTGCAGGGCTCTTCAGAGCACATGGTAGCGATATTTGGTGGTCTGCTGAGCATGACGACGCTCTACTGCCCCCTTCGCGCCGGAAAGAAGGCATTTACTTTACGGCGGGTTTTCTTTTTTTGTATGATATCGATACTAATGAAAAGGACTCATTCGTGGGACGGACATTATGGACGTTTGGTTCGACAGTGGCACATCCTGGAACGCCGTCACGGAAAGTGCCACCGGATCGCACGTGGCGGACCTTTGCGTGGAAGGTTCTGTTCCAAATGCTCCCGAAGCTACGCTTTATTAAATCCACCATTCAGGCTCAGATCAGCATCGTGGGTGGTTCCAGTCATCACTTCTGACCTCAGTGGCATTGCGAGGGTTAAATCGGCGTTTGCCATTTTGTATAGACCCTTTTTCCATCTGTGTCGGTATAGAGCCCTTCCCTTCAAGACTATTCTTACGCATGGCTTTGTTCTCGACTCAGAGGGCAAAAAAATGAGCAAGTCGCTGGGAAATGTTGTCTCGCCGAACAACATCATCAATGGCATTTTTTAGTTCGCGCCTTTTTCACATGCTCATTAAATCACTCAATTTATTGTTAAGGCAATCCCAATAAGAATAAGGAGGCTGCTTACGGGGCTGATGTGCTGCGCTTCTGGGTATTTGAGTCTGTCTCCTTGCGCCTAAACGGAACCCCTCAGTCCTCTTTATGACACGAGGTGGCCAGTTCCTGTTTCACCAGTGATCTTTACGCCGGAAAGGAAAGTTTCGCGAAAAGTTCGGAAAACGTGCGAAAGTTAAGGACCTCTGGTCCTCTGTTTATGTTATTTGGTATATTTTTGTAACACTCAAGGCTGCACACCACCCAGCACGGTTTCTAATTGGCGTCCTTCATGACTTCTGTATCCGCCTTCATGGCGTCAGCCAGTCAAACATGCTCACCATCGACCGCTATATAATGGCCCGCCTCCATGCCTTCCAAGAGGAACTCAACCTTCACTACAGTTCGTACAGGTTTCTAAAGTTCTCATATATATAACATCCCTTTCATATTATATTTTCGAAAAGATTTCAATGTGTCGTATTCAGAATGCTCACGTTTACTTCGTATCTTTCTTCCTTCTATTTCACTTTACTGAAAGACAGGTTTCCCCACCCTTTTTCCTAATAGTGCCCATAAGTTAACACAATTTTAGGCTGTATGCAGCACGTGCGGACGGCCCTGAAAGACGCTCAGCGCAGACCGTCCTTTTTTATTGCTTGGAAGTTTTTACTGAGGCACTAGCACCAATTCTCCCCCACCTTGTCGAGGATATCTACAAGCACGCGCCACGGCCACATGGAAAGGTCCTACACGTCGCCTTTCGCGGCCATCCTAGTTGGACTAACAAATACTTAGGAAACAAAGGCAAGCGTACTAATGAAGGATTGGACAGCTCTTCCGGCTCCCACTCCCGACCGGGAAAAGCTACTAGTGGCCGGTAGTATTATAGAAAAACTGCGGCGTACGTTCGTTGTGGGCGATTAGCCAATCTGTTCGTTTTGTTTATAAACGCGTACTCTTATTAGCGCTTATCAACGAAAAACGTTTGGCTTCACTAAAAAATATTACAAGTAACGAGCAATTGGAGATCCGCATCGCGCTCTCACATGCCTTGAAACCATTTTTGGACGAATTCGAGGGCAAAAAAGACGAACTCAAAGAAGCCCTCGGAGGGGCCAGCGTCGAACTTTCCTTTGGGTTGTCCGGAAGCTGCAAGACAGACTCGCTGGAAGTGGAATTGTTGAGTGGTGAAAAATTGTTGTACTCCACCAATATAAGCGTAGAAAAAACACGCATGAACAAATGTCCTCGTTGTTGGCTATATCAGTCCACCAATCCAAAGTGCTTGTGCCCACGTTGCCGTGAGGTGCTTAATAAAAAACCAGCGCCTTAGAAACTTCATTATTTTTATTTACTTTATTGATTACATTAACCAGCTAAAACGTGATAACTACGTTTATTGAATAAAAAAGCGCGCTTATTTGAGGATACTTTTCCCAGAGCGCATGGGCGGTTTTTCCAAATGCCCAGTAATAAAAAAACTTCTTTAAAAAATTTGAAAGAATTCTCACATTGCCAATATTCGTTTTCTCAAAATCCACACTAGCAACGGAGATGAAGCGAAAACATGTGGAAAAACGGCGTTTCCCCTTAGGGTTTCGTAACCCTATCTTGATTGGTCGACATAAAAGGTGGCCGGCGCGCTTCACTTTAAATCCACGGCGTCCATCCTTCGTACATGTGACTGAGATTGTCAGGCGAGCGGGCCTGCTCGACCAAAGATGCGACCTTCATTGACCAAGACGGTGTCAGTTGATAGCCATTATAAAGCAAGAAACTTCCTATTGTGTAATACCTTCGCACTGATTGGTTGAAGCTGGCCTCCGGTGTCGAGCTTCCCACTGACAACGTCCCATACTTTGATAGCGTGCTTATTAAATTCTAAAACAAATGATTGGGAAGGGGGGGGGGGGGTTCAGAAATAAACGGTGAATAAAAAAAAAAAAAGAAGCAACCAAATTGCGAAAGACTATTGGATGTTTCACAAGGGCACATCGCCTGTTGTAGGGAAATATTTAAACCTAAATATATTAAACATTTGATGTTCGTTATTTTTTACACTTATTGAGTCTCCAGTCCATTCACCAAAAAGAGTATCCACGTGTTCAGCAGAAGCCTTTATATATAAATAAGGAAATAAGAAAAATTATTTTCATTAATAAACCTTCAATTCCTGGAGACGATTTTTGTCGAGCGTGTCCAACAATTTTAACTTCTCTGTGAATAACTTTAAAGCACAGTCAAAGTCGTCTACCAGCTTGGCCTGCGGAAGGGCGGGAGCTACATAGAAAAACAAGTGACAAACGGCTTTTTTCTATACTGTCCCAACAACAAGTCGTGTACATGAGCCCGAGGGCATGGACGACCGCACTGAGGATAACGCCTCGTCTATTTGCTGAAAAAGCGGTTCAAAATCCCTCCCGCACATGGCCAACGCGTCTAAGCCGACACGCTGCTCGTTTTCTATGGCTCTGAGTTCGGCGTATCTCTATTGGTTTAAGCTCGTATAAACGCCTTTTACCCAATAAAAAACGTTTTAATACAGTGTTCATTATTCTGTTCTTTTTTTGGAGAGCCTTATTGCATGAGCTCAGCCATTTGTTGATTTCCTCCGTCGAAAAAATATCGACGTGTCCCTCCTATACATCAAAAACAAAATAAGATTCCACTAATATATACAGATATTTTTTCCCCACCATGCTGAGTTGAATAAGTTCTTCATAAGCTTTCAATTGGCCCTTGACGTGCTGCAGAGACCAGCAAACGTTCCTGCGCTCCAGTAATAATGAAAAAACCTTTTTCGCCCAATTGACAGCTCTTTCCCTGGAATAAAAAATAGTGAAAGTTTAACTCTCCAATAAAAAAATATAATTCTAAATTCCTTAAAAATTAAAAATGCGTTAATACGAGCCCCACTCCCCCCCCCCACCAAATCTAAAAAAGCACATTATAGTCCACTAATTAATTAACAAAGCACTTTACCAAGGGAAAGTCAATATTCCACTGCAAAAAAAAAATAACTATTCAAATAGGAAAAATGCACTAATAAAATTGAACTAAAAAAAAATAAGGAACGGCCAATAACGCTACTGAATAAATATAACAAGACCGTACGAAATAAGCGAGGCTTTTGTGAAGTGCGCAAATTCCTGGACTCTTCGCGAAATTTCCGCGTACGTGTCGCATCGTACCTTCAAAGATAATCCTCGTTGCTGTAAAATACAAGAAATTTAGTGATAAAAATGAATTAATAAGATATATATATATATGCATTATTTATTTGGTGCGAAAAGAAACCTTTCGATAGTCCACAAACTCTTCAAGTGTCTTTATAATGTCGTGATTGGTGGTTGCAGCCCACTTCATCCGACTTTGAACGTCGCTTTCCACCATTTCCATTTGATGGTTTAAAGCTTGCAATCCAACAATACTCTCCGAAGTTTGATAGTAACTTTTTCTAATTTCATTAAAAATAGAGAAGCAGGGTAATGAAAAAATTGCCAAAAATACGCACTGCAATGCTTTAAACAAATAATTTTCCACGGTGGAGAGGCAGTCTGATTCGGCCGTCCAATTAAACGTCCAATGTAGCCGTAGAAGAGCTAAAAAAATGTTGAGTAACAAAAAAAGGTGACTTTCTAAGAAGAAAACCAATATCACAGCAGGCAAGAAGTTCCTTCGTTTCATTTTGGCTAAAAAGTTCATAAGAAAAACTGCACAAGCGCAGAAGTTTTCTTATTTGTTATTTTTTTAATATAATAAGGTTGAAGGTCAAAAGATCGGGAGAAAACCTGCACTCCGCGCGGCAAATTCTTTCGCTCGAACGAGTTTGACTTCGGGCAGAGATCGGCCACTCCTTCTCTGCCGTGGCCACGTGTTTGTTAAGCGCGGCGAGTAGCACAATTCCTTCATTAATAAGACGCTTTTGAAGGATCTAAGAATGAAGAAAAGTTGATTAAAGCTGCATCGCAGAGTTCAACATTTTTTTTTACAAATTCGTAAAAGCGCAATCCCATTGGAAAAAAAAAACTTCTCATAAAAATCGACTTGAAAAAGTTCAACAACTCGACATCCGCCTTTTCGGCGAGATAGCTGCATATATGCACGTGCGCATGGCTATACAAATTCAAAAGGAAAAAAACTAGACCTCGTGGCGGGAGAGCTCAGGCCCTTCACGTGGAACACAGCCTTCGCAATATCGCTATAAAAACTGAGGCAGACTTTAATGAAGCCCCTTTGCAGAGTATCCAATCCGCTGCCGCCATCCTCACAGGTGCCCTCAGATCGAATCCATACTTGCTCGGCTTGAGAAAAAGCTTCTTCAAGTTTGCAAAGTGGGGGAATGTTGGTCTTTTGCAAAAGTTTAACTAAGGCTGTCCTTTCTAAGTCAGGCGAAACGGACGGGTGTTCCCCATTGGACGCTTTCTTATTGGTATCACTACAATCAGTGAGCAGATTGTGAAATTGCTCGAACTCTCGTATTAAGTCCACGTCTCCTTCCAATGAGACGTGTGTGTGGACGTTGAAAAAATACGGCAGATTTCTAATCATTTCTATAAAAAACGACCGTCCGGCGCTGTTAATATGGCTGAGCGTCTAATGAATCCATAAAAATTTAAGAACACTGATAATAATGAAAAAGTTTAGGGCTGACCTCCCAAACAGCAGCCCAGAAAGTCTTAGCTCCTCTATAATCGGCGGAGCCCGACTTATTGTGTTCGTCAAGTATATTAACGATTTCACAGATAAACCGAACTTGTCCCAAAAGCGAAGGAAACGGGTTGGATGGGTTCTAAGATAAGAATAAGTAATAAATAATATGTAACGAATATAAAATAAATAAATAAATAATAAACAATAAATATTATATAATAAAGAATTATAATAATAATTGTAATAAATAAAACTAAGATAAATTACAGCAAAGCTAGACAAGACATGTTGAATAGCGCTAATCGCCGTGTGCAAAAAGACTGTAGTATTCGCTTCATTAAAAAAAGATTTCTTTATCAGTAGCACAGCTTTCTGAACAGACCCTTCGCTTCCTCTATCGGTCGACAGACCAGCCTCTGAGGTTCCGATAAGCATAGGAGTTTCAGGGGTTTCCATCAAAATAATGTGTACCGGAAATGCGCGCTCGTATTTCTTTCAACACCTCGTAGACCTCGAAGGCCGGACCTCGCGGTTGACGGTCCAGTGAAAAAGTAAACCCGCCAATATCACGGTTCATGTGCTCGCAGGTAGCTGTCCAGGTGTCGAGGTTGAACTTGTCACTATAATTCTGGTGCAGCGGATTGTTACTATAAACTTCCCGGCCAATCAAATGACGCTGCTGGCCGCCATCAAGAAAAAAAGCTGCACCGTCCTCTCGCAGTTGGATTAGTGGATTTACAACCTCCAAAAACCAAAGAAACGAAGTTTTGGGGAAGTTTAGCGGAGGACGCGCAAAAATTCCGTCATTGGACAAAAGTGTAGAAGAGGCGTCCAGCTCGTCGGTGAAGAAGTAGCGCAATTGGCGAAAGTTTTCTAATAATTCCTGATAGCACTTATCATAATTGGCCAGACGCTCCGTGAAAGCTTCACTCAAACTCTTGAACTTTTGCACCGAGTCCTCTATTGATAGTATAAACCAACAGCGATAAACACACCAATCAATAGTTACTCCAACGCAGCTTACTTTGGCCAAACTTAGATAAAAACTCGTAAACTGGCGCCGACTCTGGCAATGTAGTAGCGATTGGGTGGCTGACCGAAGCAAAAGTCGTTTGGAGGAAGACAAGAAGGTTCTGGTATAAAGAGACGCAGGCGGCCGTCTGTTTAGCCTCCTGTTCAAGCTGCAGGTCCACTCTAGAGAGCTGCATGGAGGCAAGTGAACAGTCGCTCTAACGAAAGCATGCATATAAGAGGTTACAGAGGGCGGATCACGGCCGGGCCCATACCTCTGCCTTAGACAAGGCCTCCTGAACCGCATAGAGGTCCTTTACTGATGTTCTTATTCGAGCATACCGCGCCGCTGCAGTGTCCACTTCCTTTTTCCCGTCGGCAATATAATTCTTGAGACACTAATAAAAGACAAGTACAACCATCAACCAATGAGAAACGAACAAAAAAAACTAACGGAGTGCCGCGTAAAAAGTTCAAAAAGTTTTTCAAGGAGGCTGTAAAGCTTACTAAACTTCAACCGCTTAAGCAAATAATAAACCGTCTACTGGCTCATTATTTATTATTACTATTAAAATATAACCCAATCGTGGTGCATCTCTTTGAGTCGGGCAATAAAAAGATGCATTGTGGTTTTCACATGCTCCGCGGCTTTAAGAATCGACGCGTCTTGAGCCTCAAGCCAGCTGGTGATTGGGTCATACACAAACGACTCGAGAAGCGATAACACGATGTCCTTTAATAAGGTAAACTCAATCTACCAATTGAAATGCAGTTTTGCATATAACTTTTTCGCCATGCAGAACAGACAGCAGAGCCTCGCACAAACTCATAAAAAAAGAAAGACCGCTTAGCCCCCAATCCAATGCGCTCACAATACTTTGTGTTAAGCGAAAAGGGACCTCATTAATAATAAAAGATTCCATAAAAAAAATAGTGAAGAGAAAAAGTCGTCCAACTTACACGTTCAGGGACTCGAAGTTTTTTGCCGGCCTCAAAGCAGACGTTGTAGTCGATATGCACTACTTCACCCGTACGCACGTCCAAAAGAATATTGTCCAAATGGCGGTCGCCGAGCCCTAAAAAGTAACCAACCATTGACATCGTGGCGGTGGTCCCTAACAAAGAAAAATGATTGGTTACTTTTTTGTTTTATTATTTTGATATTTTTTTTACTGTTTATTATTAATATGTTTATTCATTTAGTTCGCATTTTTATTTTTTTAATAATAATAACTTATTGATTGTCTTTTTGTTTTATTATTTTTATTAAAATATTTATTATATATTCATTCAATATTCCTTAAAACATTTTTACATTAAGTTAGTTTACATTTTATTATTTATAAATAATAAATAATAATTTATTTATTTTTGATTATCGTTTTGCTTTAATATTTTTATTTATATATTATTTATGAAAAAAAATTTAATTTTTTTGAATTTATATTTTATTTTCTATTTTTTTAATATTTATTAAATATTTACTATAGAAAAAAATTTATTTATTATTTATTATTATTTATATAGTAATTTATATGTCAATTTTTGTTTTACTATTTATTTTCTTTAAATTGAATAATTTTTATTAAAGTTTATATAATTTATTTAGCAATTTTTTTTTATATTTGCTGTATTACCTTTTTATAATTATATTAATGATTAATAAATATTATTACTTATTAATTTTCTTTATAACTTTTTACTTGTTATTACTTATTTTTATTAAATAATATTTAATTAATAATTAATAAACATTATTATATATTAATTTATTTATCACTTTTTATTATTTATTTTTCATTATAATAATTTTTTAATTATAGTTAGTATATATATATTTTTTTTCATGTTAATTTCTTTATTACTTTTTATATATTATATATTTTTTTTATAATTTAGTAATATATTTCCAAATCGATTTCTTTATTACCTTTCATTTATTATTATTTTTTTTTAATTAAAAAAGTAAATTTTCATATTGATTTCTTTATTACTTTTTACTTATTAATATTTATTTATAACTTTACGAACGACTAATTCATTTCTTTGTTATTTTATAATCAACTTCATATTATAATATATATATACAATTTTTATTAATACACCAAAAACTAAAGTTTTACTATTGCTTCCTACTATGTTCTTCACTAAAATATAACAGATTAATATTTTTTCTCTATATCAAAAATTTTCTATTTTTCTTATATTTCTTATATTTATCTTTATATTAATTTACCAAACAATTTTTGTTTTATTAATATTTAATATTAAGTATTTATAAATTATATTAATTAATAATTTATTTTTATTACTAAAATTATTAATTTTTTATTTTGTTTTATTACTTTTTATAATTAAAATATTCATTACTATTATATTATACTTAGTATTTTTTATTTATAATAATTGTTTTAAAGAATTTATCTATGATTTATTATTCATTCACTTTTTTTTAATAATAATTTTTATCCACCAACCCACAAACTGCTGCTTCTTGTACAACCAATGGGCATTGGAGTTGGCGAAAAGAAGAATTGAGTCTCGAATCAAATGCGACGGCCACTCTTTGCATAACTCTTCAAAAACTTCTCTTAATAATTCTGTAATTAAAAGAATTCATTATAGTAATAGAAATAATATCAAAAATCATTAATAAAAACCTTTTGGCCAGTCCCTCCGAGAAGTGCCCTCAGCCAATTGGTACTTCGCTAAACGAGCCTTAACTTTCTGCTGAAAAATTTCAGAAGCTTTAAAGCCGCCTTGCCCGTGTGCCGTCAGATGCCACTGCTGCATCAGCAGTGAACCAAAACGCATCAAAGGCGCCAATCAGAAGGCACCTTATACAGCGTGTACAATGGAACAAGTCCGGCCACCCATTGGATAAGGCCAGAACGGACACCTGTAGGAACCACGGCGTATGTCCTGGCGGGGCTAGGACGGTGGTTGGCTGCGTGTTTCTTCGTTTTCTAGTGGGGCTAGCAAGTAAAGATGTGATAAAAAAAGATATCAATAAAAAGCAAGGACTCGATTCAGCAGGAGATTGGTGGTTGCCAGAAGCTGCATGATCCTCTCGTCCACTCGCAGATCTTCAGACCCCTTAAACAAGTACGAATAGTAAAGCCCGTCAGACCCGAGAAAAGTAAGCTTTTTCGGTTTAGTTTTGGTGGGAATCAAACACACCTGCAACGACCAATCAAAATAAGTTATCAATGACAAGCACTAATGATTGTTCTTTTACTTTATTGCATATTTTTTCAATGGTAGTCTCTCTTCCGGCGCCTGGCATGGACACAGCAAAGCCTTTCATAGCATCCAAGCGCGTTGTTATTGCTTCAAGCATAAATATAAACCCGCTTTGATGGGAAGCCAACAGAAGTTCTTTTCTGTGTTATAAAAGTTATAATAATAATGAAAAAGCATAGTAAATAAAACGTATCACCAATACCTTATTTTACTAAATGGTTCCCACAAGTGAACGATTTCGGTACTTTTAAATAAACTGAGCCCGGGATGCTTCAATTCCTGGATGGCAGCCGCCAAACGGTCAAAAAATGTAGAGCAAAACCTTTAATGGTTGGTTATATCTTTGTTCACTATTTATATACAAAAATATTTTGACCAATGTTCGTGCTTGGTCGCACAATTCTCAGGACTTGTCACCCGCAGAGTTTGCTCTGTTCATAATAAAGTAAAGAATTCCATAAAAATTAACGCCAGAATGAAGAAACCCAATTCGTTGCAAAGTGGTGTGATTATAGCACTATACTGGTCGCTAATAAGGGCTATTTGCTGCTCAGCAGCCAGCGAGTCGTTTTGCTGGCACCGTTTAGATATTTCTTGAACCTTAAAAAACCGATGTACCAAAAAAGAAACCAATAACGCATCCGCGTTAAACCAAAACGCACGCGAAGAAGCCGCTGTACGGCGTCCGGGGACCAATGGGCAATCTTATCGATCCATATGTCCTCCCAGAAAGGAGAGATCCGCTTCGCAGGGGGCAACGTTGTCAGAAACGAATCAAAAGTGTCGATTTTATTATCATACATTCAATTCTGAGATAAGAAGTTGGGTGTCGGAAACAGTGGCGGGCGAGCGGCTCTTAATTGTCTCAAACAAGCGTTGCACACGTGCAAGGTCGTTACCTTTGTCTAATTTGAGCCGGCTAAGCAGATATCCAATAAAAAGAAAGATGGGCTTACATGATTGGCCTGCCGTTTTGTAAAGGGTAAGCACAGGAAAAATAAGAGCCCGCGGGAATGCCCGTCCGCATTGCACCAGCACAGTCTCAATAATATCACCAGCGGCGTCGTCCGGAGTCACCACCGTGGCCATTAACTGCGGGATAATCTTTTCCCTATTAAATAATCATTAAAAATTGATAAATAAATAAAAAATCCACCAACCAACAGGCTGGAGGGACAACTTGAAGCCAATCAAGCAGAAGTGGCTTGATAATGGGCCCCAACATGACCGCGAGCGTCACGAGGCGCAGAGCAGATTGCATGCCCGAATGTGGCTAGAAAGGTCATAATGACCACGTGCTAAAACACGCTTTTTAAGGTCCAAAACGGACCTTTTTAAAGTAGAATTTCTGAAGAAACAATGAGTAATGCTCGGCAGCGCTGCAAAGGAGGCCACATGCACGCCGCTGAACTTTGAGCCAAAAATTCTGCAAGGCAGGCAAGACGGCTGCCTGCCCTTCACTACTAAGAAGGGGCTTCACCGTGTTGGTAACGGCCTCGTGGCCATAAAAGCCGTATCTTTCACAATGCGAAGAAAAACAATGAAGCGTAAACTTTAATGTTTATCTTTATATAAACAGCTTCATGGAACCTAAAAAACTTTGCATGTTTAGCATCTCTTAACCATTGGTTACTGCATATCACGTGTCTGATCGTCTTTAATATGTATGGTTACCATTATATAGTAAGAAAAAGAAATAAACTTTACGATAGAAGTATCATCAGAAAGTGAGCGGCAGATGTCTTTAAGCTCGTCGAATTCACAATCTTTATAAATCATGAAATTTATCATTAAAATATATGGAATTGCGTGGAGCTACCAAGAAGTGAGTGCTCTTCTTTAGTATCCGGCGAGCGTAGCTGATGAAAATGAGCCAACCCTCTTTGAAAACACCAATTCGCATAATAGTAGAGAGCCTAAGCGGAAAAAAAAGATGTTATAGGCTACAACAACCACGACACGTAGTAGACTTTGCTATTATGGGCATCCAACGATCGGCTCATGTCCAGTAAGAGGCCGTCAAGGGGGCTGGGAGAGTCAGTAGAGCGTCTTTAAAAAAAAGAAGCTCCATCGCACTCACAAAAAAAAGTACAGATCACATGGCCCACCTCCACTTATATAAATGGACAAGCAGCATTGCTTTCAGCGAGTCGGAAAAAGCACGAGTATCATCGTCGACACCAAGAGCCTGCAAGAAAACCCGAAGGGCGCTGTCCGGGGTTGGCGGGTTCAAATTGTCGAGCACGAAGGCTTCAGCGCCACGGACGCCACGTTTTTCATTGCAAAATTTTATTCTGAAGTATTCCAGTTGCTCATGTGCAGAGAGGTCGGGCACCGGAAAAGAGCTGGCTGCGGAGTAGAGGTGATCAGTCAGGAGGTAGTTTTTAGTATCCTTTGCCTTCTTCAACAAACAGAAAAGTGTATCGAAATGCAGGTGTTCATATTCTTTGCGTGCTTCCTCTTCAATGGTTGCCTTGCAGAGCTGACGAACCAATCGCAGTAGGCCAACGAGAGCGCTTAAGGAGTGCGTGCTTCTGTATGACTTTGTATTTCTGCCGAGGCAGAGAAATAATTTTTGTAAGTCTTCAGCGGTTGTATTCTCAAACAGCACGTGAAGGTTGGTGTCTTTTTTACTCACTATAAAAAAACAGCAGCTCAACAATACTAAAAGGCAACGAGAAACTGAAAATGCATGTTTTCACCAATCAGAGAGGACTGCAATGAAATATAAGCGGACACTATAGAAAGTGCGGTTTCATAGTTTTTGCTAATATCCTGAGAACAAACAAAATAAAGAAGTGTAGAAACAGAAGAGTCGAACAGTTTGTTGAAGACAGCAACGCTCCTTCAAAAAAACGTGAGAAAACGTAAATGGACAAAAAGAAAAGAGGCGTCACTACCGGTCTTTATCACTGGTAAAGTACCAAATCACATCCGTGGGGGAAGGGACGCCTAAGTGTGCGCTGCAAAAGGAGAAGAGCGTGACAAGTGTTAGGGAGTTTTTTATGAAATAGTCTCAAAAGTACCCAAAAGTGAGCGAGTCTTCACTAGCAAGAGCCCAGGAACTCTCAAATTTTCGGAGTGCTTCATTGACGTCAAAGAGTTCTAACTGGGCAGCTGGCATTAAGGGCTGACCAACCACAGAGGAGCCCATGCCCACCAGGACAGAGCATCGCTCGATTCGGTCGGAAAGAAAATCAAGCAGCAAATGCAAACAGAGGTTCACAGCCGAATTTGACGGAGAGGCTTGCGTTCCCTTCAAAAGTGCCGGGCAATTTTTAAGAAATGTAGGGTATAGTAACAAGGTGGAGGTCAGGGGCGGGCTTTCCTGTGAGGACGGATGAGGGTTGTCAAGGCTGCCAGAGCCCGGAAGCAATGTGACAGGCAACGGGCAAGAGTGCCCCAAAATTGCAATAACGGTTTGCTTAAGCGAAAAATATTCCAGCAAACATTGCTCGTAGCGTTCTTGCAATTCCCACGAACAAGCTTTTAAGAAGTCTTTTATAAGAGGAAAAAAGTCTGCTGCGGGCTCTAGAAATATAACCATACACAGCATTAATAATAAGGAGAAAAACTCTTTTCTTACCGGGAAGAGTAGGAATAAAGCTTTTAATGCATGTAAGTAGATTATCTTCTACGGAAGAAAAAACATCAGAGCCTATAAGAAGGCCGAAATTTGTGAATTATTTAAGCGAACTGCTCGTATGAAAGCATGTGGCAAAAAACCTTTAACTTCTATGGCAGAGTAGACAGTCAATAGCAGAGACCAAAAAAAGGGTACAAAAAGTTCACGGTGTTTACTAACGCCAACATCCCCTGAAATCTGCTCTGGCATATTCTCGTTCAAGTCTATGGGTAATGGTGGAGACACGTGAAGATTTTTTTGTGATACGATAAGCGCGTGGGTCATGTCTTTGAGAAACTCAAGCCCAATTCTTAATGAGCGCTATGACGTAATAGTGAAAAGCCATTAAGATAGAGAGAAACAGACGTGGGCACTCACGTGGAACTGCCGAGTCAAAAAAGAAAGGCCGACCAGCGGGACACGTATACGGGAAAACCACTCACGACAGACCTGCATACAATGTTGGTGGCCCACAGAAGAGAGAAAATTCACTAAAAAAAATTAACCTTGGAATTCCCGTGAAAGAATGAGGCGACGGCCCTCGTAGAAGGAAAACAACAAAGGCCGTTACACATGCCAACAATATGCTATAAAATGCACGTGGAGTGAGCAGGCAAAAAAGTTTAGCCAAACACGAAGCTGACCTTTTCAAGTAGATCCATGAAATGAAGAACTAGCTCAACCCGGTGAAGAGCAGTCTCTGTGACGGGTTTGGCAAAGGCGTAACTATAGTCCTCCTATTAGTAGATCGCGGAAAGAACATGCCTTAGTAAGAAATATCCACATGTGCTGGCCTTACAGTGACTTTAATTGGCTGTGTAGAAAACTCCGTCAATATTTTATGGAGCTTAGCACTGAGGTAAGCAAGCGTGGCGCTGGGCCCGCCATATGGCGTGCGCAGTCTAAATACAGAAGAAAAGAGATCGAAAAAAGCAATTAACTAAAAAAAACAACTTATTAATGATGCAATAGCGAGAAGCCTCATTAAGAGCCCACAGAAGCGGAAGAATAGCGGACCGCCCATACTCCTCCTGCCCGCCATCAGCGACGGAATAGTCGCCGAACCCCTCGCTTTCTATTGGGCTCTTATTGGACAGCTTCCCATGCGGGGGAAGCTCTCTGACTCGCGTGTTAAAATTAAGCATGTGGAGGTTGCATTCGTCACTCCTGATAATAAATTTGCTTTGCTTAAGAAGAAGGACAATCCAGTCAACCTAAAAATAAATAGTATGGCGCAAATTAATCATAATCGGTAACCATGAGAAGCACCTCATGGGAAGAATTTAATTTTTCTGGGTCAAATAACTCCGAAACAAGCCGACCAAAGTGTTCCGCAGAAAAAAGTTCGGGATTTTGAGCAAAGTGGGACTGAAATAAATCAAAACTATCGTGCATTAAAAAAATTGAGTGACCAAAAATAATAACAAACTATATAAATAGTGCCTTTTAATAGGCCAATGAAAGGGGTATCGCAGAGAATAAAAAGAAAACAGGACCGCGTAAGTGGCAGAAATGGTTGGAACAATATCGGTACAGCCAATTATAAACTCCTTTCCTACAGAGGGCAGCTGCACGAGAAAGAAAAATATGTGGCATGTTCTTTAGCACCAGACTCTAAATGAGCCAACCAAAGCCTCAGAAACGACTCTCCCTTTTAAAAGATAAGCAACCCAACACTGGGCGACTTCGAGTCTTACATCGCTACATTCAGAGTTTCCTTGGAAATATTTAATTTTTTTTTTAAAAGAATGAAATATAATGGTCACCGTGCACGAGTAAAATGTCTACAATCTGTTGGGAGTTGTCCATGCGGCGGCTAAACTGTTCCAAGTGGCTCCTGCAAGCCGTATTAGCACTTAACATAAACGACCGATAGAAGTCAAGGGAACACCTGATGAACTTCAGCCCCTTCATAAGCAACTCCAATGAAACACGTGAGTTTCTGAGAAGAGAAAAAAGCGTATGTTCAACCACCAACGATTTGGTGGGAAACCTACTTATAAGCATATTAATAGCCAAACAAAAATCCATGTGTTTAAATGGACCTATCAATGAGCTCGAGAAAAACACTAGCAACACTCTCGATGATAATGGAATGGTCCCCCTCGCCTGTGACAGACGATGGGTCAATGCTAAGCACACGCACGATGCATTCGATTAAGCTCTCGCGTGAACAAGCGCCAGTCAACGCCGTTTCGTGCTGCAAAAGCGTGTGGAGGTGGGCCCGACAAACGGACAACTCAAAAAGTATTGCGTTTGTGTCATTCTTCGTAATTGGCTTAGCCCCATCTTTGCGAAAAAGTCTTTCAAGGCGGCTTTTGAGATCCGCCAAAAGTAAGAGGCTCACATGCTTGCAAAGTCTTGTGAAAAAAAATAACGAACAAAGTTGACAACTAATAAAATATAAAGAATACGATTTTGAAGAGAGCAAAGCAGCATAAACGGCCAACAGTATTTCTTGCACGTCCACGCATGGAATAGAGTGCAAATCCAACAATGACGAATCATGTGTCTCACTTAGCGCTTCCTCAGTGCTTCCCAATTCGCTTGTTATGGGGAAAAAATAGTCACAAACAGCCAATTGAACAACGTCAACAACGCGATGATCCGCGCATTGATAACAACTTTTTATTATCTACAAGAGTTTAATTATCGACAAACCGCAGTGCAAAAAAAAGAACGACGCACACATAAAAAAAGATTCAGAAGAGAGCACGTGTCCTCAACGTGCACCGAAGTGGTCAGTGCTAGCACAGAAACGTTTTTGACTAGCCTGTCAAGAGATTCACTTCCAAAATCGGTCAAATTTAAATACGGCAAAAGCAAATGGAGTATGTCTGCAACTTTTTATAAAATAATTAAACGTCATTATTATAAAAAATAATTAACTAATAAAATTGTAATAAAATTTATTAAATTTTATTAAATTAATTTAGCAGCATTTGAAAATTTAAACAAAGTAAATATTTGTAATACAAATTAGTATAAAGCTCAAATATAATTATCTTCAAAATTTTTACAAAAAAAACTAAATAATTAAATCAACGTTATATGAATACTCGAGGAAATGGATGGGAAATCCACTGAAGCCGAACTTTTAAGGCGAGTGAGTACATCGAAGCTTTCAGCCACGGCGATGCACAGCTCGTCTAAAGTCATACAGCAGCCTTCTGAGTCGGCCTCACGTGGTCCTCTTCCACTGTAGCGACAGAAATCGATATTTTTCCCAATTAACACGAAACATCTGCGTGCCAAAGTCAAGTGGTTAGTACGCTTTGGACAGAAGATTATGGAAAAAGTACTTCGAAAAAGAGTTGATCCCCAAGCAAGTAGACTTTGAGCTGATTTTTGTATTATTATAGTATGCAAGTTTTTTTACCATTTTATTCTAGTTATAAATAAAAATAAATGAGAAAATTAAAAATTAAAAGCCATCAAAGAAATGAAATTAAATATAAAAAAAAACAAATATAAAGTACAATATCAGAGGCAAGCTGCTTTAGTATATGAATTGTGAACGAATCGTACTTCCTCCAGTAATCTTTCATACTCGAAAATAAATCTTTAAAAAAGTCAACAAAATATTTTATAAGAATTAGAAATAGAAATTAAATTTTACCAACAAACCAAGAAATTTGCAAATTATTTAAACTTTCATCAATGCACCAACCAACTAACAGGTCCGTCAGACTCTTAATTGTATAGAATTTAATAAATAACTTAAAAATTTTCAAATGTAAGAAAAAAACTTTGAAATCAGCCAAGGAAACTTCATAGCGTTGAAATATGAGAGACACAATATTAAAAATCCTAAAACAGGTTTTAAAGTAATTTAAAATAATTAAAAACTAATAAAAATCTTAACTCTTTTAATAAATTTGGATTCTCAATAGTTTCTAGAAGATCTTTTACAGAATCTATTAAAGAGAATAATGTTTGCTTAAAAAGAAAATTCTCATCCTTCTGTAAGGCCTGAAAACAAAACAAAAAAGTTATATATTGTATTAAAATATAACTCTCTATGCCCATCTTACTATATAAAAAGAATTTAGGAGCGAGATGGTAAGTTCTTCATTTTTAAGGTAAGGGATAGTCTTGAATAGAAAGCTGTTTGTATAAATTTATAAATATCTTAAATTAAGTATTTTTTTAATTAGTATTGAAAAACTTAAATGCCCTCGAAAAAATTTTAAAAGTTCGAATATAGGAAACCTTTTATAGCGCCCTGCAGATTTAGCATCACACAAACTATTAAAACTTAAAGCTCTTCCGATAGTAATTAAAAAAAAATGATTTTCTTCTTTCGTGGCGTTTTTAATACCGCTGTAGATATGCAAGTAGCAAGTACCGCAAAGTTGTCTAAATAAAAAATAAAATTAGCGCTAACCAAAATTCCCCGACTAAAAACTTCGAAAGACTTTGCAAAACAAAGTCAAAGTCACGACTAAAAACAGGGAATGTAGCTGGATTGAAAGCAATATTTTGGAGTTGTAAAGCAAAAGTAATCCTTCTAACAATACTTCCACGCTCTTCTACTATCTTTTTAACAAGCTGCTTGGGTTCAAAGTTTTCATCAAAAACTAAACAAAAAAGTACTTTTTATAAGATTATAAAAATATACAATAAAACACCAGATAATAAGGAAGTCTCCTTTACAATTGTTTCCAAATCTCGTTCAACCTTTTGAATATATTGCTTTTCCTCACGGTAAGGTATATCATATTTTTTTGAACTTTTTGAACGTCTTCTCCGAAGCGGAGTACAATCACGCTCGGCATGTTTTTTTATAAATTCATCCTCATTAACTCTTAAATTGCTGTCTTGGCCTAAAGTAGTAAAATTTTGATTTTTCCAAGTGGATTCATTGCTCAAAAGATCCAAATTTTTTACTCTTTCTGGCTTCAGGATACTATACACGGGTGTTACATCAATATTATGAGAGCTTTTATTTTTATAAGAACTTGTAGGAAAAGAAATGTCAGATACTTCCATCCTCTCAAAACTTAATTTGTTTCGAAAATTAGGTTTATTAGGAGAAGAACGAGGGCGCCTATCTTTAAAGTTTTTCCCAACTTTTAATTTTACCGTTGTTTCCTTATAGTCTAAGTCTTTCTCATTAAATTTATCCATTAATTTGTTAAGATCTTATATATAAAAAAAAGGAAAAATATTATAAAACTTTAAAGTGTTGTAAAATGTAGCCCACCAAATGAAAAATTTGTGCTTCAAAAACGGAGTACAAGAAATGACGTGCACAAGCGCACGAGTTCTCATTTTTGCGAACTGGATATAGAAACCAATAAAAACCTCAACAAATAATGTAAATTCAATTTAACAAAGACGCAGTAAGTAATTTAGTTACGGCAAATTAAACACTTGAAAATTTTTGAATAATGAGATTGATAAACATTTTATACAATATTTTTAAACTTCATGAGAGAATTATTTTTACAATATGCCCGGTAAATTGGCCTCTGCTTTGGTGTGCATAATATCAATCTAGTATTTACTTCTAGTTGGTCTTAATAACCCAGAGTGCAGCATCGGGGGTTTACTAATTAGTAGCAGAAACTCAGCAGAGCATCGATGGTCTCCGACAGCTTTGCTCATGGGTATCCAGGTATCGCGAGAGTTAAACTCCATTTTATTAATATAATTAAAAGGTTCCCGGTCTTGCCAAAGCACAGCTAATATAAAAACATTGAAATAATCTTAAAATTCTGCAAAGAGAAGCGGCCATTTTTAAGGGCAGCATCAATTAATATGATGCAAACTATTACGGCCGCTATAACCCAACCTGCCTGCTCTCTTGTGCTGCGCAGACTTAGAGACTTTTGTGAAGACGAGCATTAGATTGTAAAATCTCGTATAAGTTCAGGTCCAAGAACTTCAGGACACAGAGTCACTAGTGACTCGTTATTCTACATTAATGAAGTCCCAAAAAAAAGTCGTTTTTAAAGACTTAAAGAAATTTTTGCGAGCTCCCTTCCGGATGAACCTGTCTTTCACGCTCACCTTGACACTGCGCAACATTCGCTGACTGCAGAAGTTTGGCCGAGCTCTCTACTTTCCTCATTGTTTTTTACATTATAGGTTCAACGCCTTTAACATGGACAGCACGGAGATCTACGCGTCGTCGAAGAGCTATAAGTAAATATGTCAGTACCTACCAACCCTACTAGGAACCCTTGTTCGGGCTAGAAGCCAGGTCCTTTTAATTTAAAATAAAACGCGGTGCTGCTTTCTTCCTTCTCTACTGCAAACGCGGTGACCCTATGGAACTCTCAATTATATACTTAGACTTATTATAAGCGATAAGTTATCATTAAGAACATATGATAAGAATGTGTGCTCTTTACCTGCTACTCTGCGCAAAACCAAGTTATCCCTATGCAATAAGTTGCTCTTATAATCGATGTGTACACGGCCCACTGTAGCCCTTCAATGCATCATTCATTTTGGCAGTACTGAAGTAGGTCAAGACAGTCTACTGCCTCTGCTACCTGTATTCCGTATTTCATGCGTAATGACCTATTACTTCAAGACGATAGGTAGTGCTTACCTCGATATTCGTCTTCGAAGAGCAACAGCCGCCGCCCATGGAAGTGATGCTATTTAATTAAAATCAGGAGGAACAAAAGTAAAAGGAAGACCAAAAAAAGGCGTGTTTATTTTTATATAATTTTTGTGAACGCTTGGTAGGTCGAGCGCATATCGCAGTTATACTTTGGGCGCAAGTGGGTGCCCGAACTTTGAAGCACAGTTTCGTTGAAATGATAACTTTACTAAAAAGTAGTTTTTAATGCAGTTATCTAATAGATTTTCAAAGGTGGTTTCAGCCTCATATGAGGACGGAATTATCACTGATAAGTTTTATATAACCCATAATTGGCCGTTTGTCGTAACTTTTCGTCCATAAAAGATTGCTATAACTCAATGACTTTAACCTGCATTTTAAGCTATGGAGTTTTAAATGACGTACTTTCCTTGGTGCAGTTAGGTATTGTTCGTTACTGTTCAAAAAGCTTTTTAAAAAGTATCTGCTTACGCAATGTCTGATCTTCTACTACCGGCCATGCATCTTAGAAGCCTTCAAAACTGCCATAATCTTTGATATTAATCATAACGCCAGGATGTTTTAGTTTTGTGTTATGGGTGAATGAGTCCAGTGTTATGTTATTAACATTTCAAGTTATTATTTTAATACCGATCTGTTCGATTAAAGGCGCTCTATTCATTGAAATTACTTCATCAAATTATCAAACTTATTTTTAAAAACCTTCGTTATTTGTAATGAGCTTTTTATATCATTTTCTTTGCCAAGTTGTCCAAAATAAATTAGCATTTTATAAAGTTATACAGTCATCTACATTAACACTTGTATCCAAATTTATATTAAAATAGGCCAACCTCATATTTTTGTAGTTACATGAAGTCCTTATAAATAAGTCTTTCAGATTCACCCAAAGTAAAGTATTTACATTAGGCTCTCTGCGTTTATATTTACATTTTCTCCTTATCGTGTCTCTCTTTTTTTACTGAACTGTAAAAAAGATGAGAGGTTAGCATTTATGTGTTTTGTCATGTTGTACACCATTTAACGCTGATGGTCTATGATATCTTGTTTCAATGTTTTTGTTATTAACTCCTAGAAGACGTATGCAAATAGATTGTTAGTGACAATAACATCCCTCGAACGAGTAATTTTTTGAACATTTTATATCATAGGTTAAATATTCATGGGGTCTGCCTGAGCCATAATAGTAGTTGTGAAGGTACATAAAGCAGTTGTTTACTCTAGAACGAGGAGTAATTTGAATTTTACTTTAAAGGAAGTTTAATGTTGAAGGATTTATAGAAAAGAACGTTAGGATGAAAAGTGTTTATTTAGAGAAGAAGAACTCAGATAGTAAGGTATTTTAAAACCTGAAAAGATTATATACATATATCTTATATTAGGATAATGTTTGTAAGACGAAAAACTAGACTTAAAGTACAAAGGAAGATCAAAATAAGTGTAGAGTCTTATTTATTTTTCTGGTTTGGGCAGCAATATACCATAAGTATTTTTAATAAAAAAAGATTGTAAAGCTTTAATGCAAACTAACTTAACCCTAGACAAAAAGTGAATACGTACATCCCAGGATTTTAGCAAACTTACCTGATTGGGGCACTTTTGTATTTAGAAATGGGACAAAGTTTTGCAATACTACATTCTATTATAATACTTTTTCGACCCACGAACTTGCAGGGCGGGTTATGGCACCCCTAACACAGACCCCGCGATGCGCTATGATCGTTTATATATACATATATATATGCAACAAATAATAAATATTAAAAATTAATGGTATGAAAATAAGTAAAGGTAGGTAAATAATTAAATCATATAATAGGATATATTAATATAGTATAGATCCGTTAAATTCTGCTATATATTAACTAAATTTAATAAATAATTGCTTTGGCTTTAGCATGTTGAAATAACGATATTTGCTATTATTTTAAAAAGTGTAAAGTACATTTTAATACTAAATATATATATTAACAACAAATAATTAGGGCGGTAAATCGAGGGTGTGGCTTTAGTAAATTTCCCAGTAGACGTTTTAAGTTAATATAATTCACCTTAATGTATTTTTAACTTACAAGAATTCTGGAAGTTTTTAATTTTCCTACCGCTCTTTTCAATTCGTTAGATTGATTTGCTTACGAGCAACGACGATAAAATGTCATTATTTCCCAGAAAGTGAACCTATTTTTTTCTTCTAAGGCCCCGCTTTAGTACCATCCACCTCTTGGTTTTTCTCTCAAAGAATTCTCTGTTCGGGCTTTAAAATTTAAATTGGAAATTATTGTTACCAAAACTAAAAGTTAGTTTGTGCATACAAGGAAGATTAGCTAAAAGCTTAAAAGAAGCTTAGTGGTATTTAAAGTACCACTTAAAAAAAATTGAGTACAGTAACAAAGCTAAGAAAACTGTACAAACGATCATTCGCAATGGCATTAATGTTTACCGAGATACTCCAAAGTGAAGTAATTATTCACGTTTGCCTAAAGAATTAAAAGTACAAATCATTTTATATATTTACCGAAAAACGCTTAAGTAAAATGAATTACTTAAGAGACCACTAATTAAGGCTTTATTATCTTACAATCCTTCTGAATTTACTCACTACTCGGAATTTATGAATACTTTACTGTATACTTTGATTCTATAACTTAATTTAAAAAGAAAGCGCTCGAAAACTTTTTTTTCGTAACAAAGTAGATAAGTTATAGTATTATAGGTACTGTAAATAGGACCAATTAAGAGTAATTGACTTTATTTTAGCTTTCGTTTAAAAAAGTGTCCAGACGTGTGATTCTCTCCTAAGAACTTTTTTTAAATTGTATTTTTGTAAAGTTCCGTACGTAAGTTAATACGTCCGTCATACTATTTACTTAATTATAGAACTCTCCTTTAATTTCCTAAATGTATATTTCAAAATAGGTATGTTACCTTTGTCTTCAAAAGTTCTTGGTGGGGGCTGGGCATAAATTAAACTTCATAAGTTAAAAGATTAATTTTTAAAAAGAAATCTCTACTTTTTTGTTTGAGCTCTTTGGACTAAAGGTTTTTTCTTAACCAGCAGACTAAACATAAAGTTTTTAGTTCTAAACAAGTATATCATCTGATGCCCTACAAACAACCAGCTTGCTTTTACTGGAACACTTTAAATTCGACTCACATCCCTCAGTTCTGGCCCCCTGTTACGACCCTAAGATGGTAAGATTCTTTAGATAGTAGGTGCCCACAGCTGAACTCTTTGAAAGCTAAGGTAGATAATATAATAAGGACAATAAAGTAAAACAATGCCAAGGAAAGATAGAACTAAGATTTTAAAACAAGAATGGATCTAAGGCACAAAGCTGTGCACGGGCAAAAATATACATTATAACTAAAAATTTGAAAAAAAATAAAAATAAAAATAAAACTTAGGAACTTGAAAGAGTGGGAAAAAAACCAAACGTAAAGAAGAGGCAAATGAAGGCGTTTTGTCAGAAAGAAGGTAACAAAATCAGCTCCTCTATTTATTTATCAAAGGCATTTCCTGGTGCTCGACCGTGTTAGAAAACTTCGAATACTCGAGCTCTCAATCAGATGTTAAATAATAGCTTTCAATTGAAAAGGTGTCATTAGTAGAGAGGCAGGAGGGCGGCGGTAACATGCCCCGTCTCAGGCTCCTAAATAAATTCACTCACGAGCAGGCGATTAGCGTGCCTGGATAGCCTGTCGTAAAGGGCATTGACATTACGTTGGAAGACGATGTCTGACCGGCCCAGTTGAAGGCCCGAGTGAAGAGCTTTGTTTTCGCACCAACCCCGGCGCGGTTGTCATCAGGCGCAGTAATTTATCCTGCCGCCTTTCAAGGTGCCGACGCTATTGCAGTGGAGTCATAGGTTTAAGCAGCAGACCCGTATGACACTATTGTCTGGATGTAAGACATATACAATTACCTTTTGTTTCGCAGAGAAAGCTTGCTCTTACCGCATAGTAAAGTGTAAAGAGCATTAGTTGCTGCTTTGACCTTCGCCAATAGATGATCCACGTGCGGCCGCCAGGAAAGTTTGTTGACAATGATTACTCCCAAGTATTCTGCTTGAGAACACCTTGTATTTTTCACGCCATCAAAGGTTAAGGGCGCCAATAAGGAGACGCATTTCTTAGTAATTAAAAGTGCTTAGTTCGTTGGCGTATTCATAGAAACTTTCTGATTACGGTACCAGTCAGCAAGGGCGTAAAGATAGCGCTGTAGATGCTTGCATAGTAAGGCGAGAGATTTCGACGATGAGTGAGTAGCCGTATCATGGGCCTAGAGGGTGATTCGTGTGTGTGGATTTGATGGCAAGGGCACGTCGCTCTTATAGTTGCAAATAAAAGAGGCGAGACTAGGGTCCCGCAGGAACCCCTGCTGATCGCAGCGGCCACTGTGGTTCTCCCGCACGCACGCTGGAGACGCGACCATTTGGATGTGACTTCAGCACGTTATAAAGGCCATGAGGAATGGATAACGAGCGCAGTTTGTGCGGCAGGCCTTCATGCCAAACTTGATCAAATGCTTTTTCTTCGTCAAGGAAGACAGCGCCTGTTGTCTTCTTATGGTTAAAAGCGCGAGTGGCTTATATAGTGAAGCAGAGGTGCTGCTGGAACGTTAAGCGACTGTGCCAAAACCTAGACTGAAATTCCGGCAAGGTGGCTTGAGAGTTAAGACCCCTTTTAGACTGCGCAGTAAGACGGCCTCACCCACTTTGCCGACCGCTGGCAGGAGACTGATGGGCAGGTACTTGCTAGTTGCTGATTCCTGTTTAAGTGTCTTTGGGAGCATCACAATGGTCCGTCTTTCATAGGATCAGGAAATCTCCAAAAACCATCGCAAGTTTTAATAATTGCTACAGATAACGTTTCCCTGTCAACGGCATTTTCTTCAGCAGCTCAGCTGTTGGAAAGCATCATTGGCAGTTAAGTGAGCAGATGGCACGTTTTGGGTAACAAGGAAATTAGCAAAAAGAGTAACTTTGTCTTCATCACCCTCGACTACTATATTACCTTCACGAAGAGGAGGTAGCGGTGCAAGTCCTCCATTTTTGATCTTATTAACAAATTTCCAAAAGAAGAACTGCTGCTGTTGCCTGATTCGTATATATGGTGCAGCTTGGCCTCACATTTATTGTTAAAATGGGCCACTGGTCATTAGCTTCTTACATGCACTCGTGCAGTCGATTAAGCGCAAGTTTGTCTTCGGAGCTCTGCAACAAGATGTCCACCTCGGATAAGACGTGGACGTTGGCGGATAAGTGCCTCTAGTTTGTCAGGCAGGCGATAGGGGTGGTATACGTTACTTCACGAGTTATCGTGGCAGTAGTGCCAACCATGTACAGTGTGCTTTCGAATAAGGCGACAGCATCATCCAGCAGGGCGGAAGTAGACGGTAGTGTTTTGAATAGCGGGAGAGTGGTTTCTAAATACTCAGAATATTTGTCCCAGTTGGTAAAAAAGCGGGTGATAGTCTCGGTTTGCCTTCTCGTCGCTAATTGGAGAATAACTGGAATGCAATCGGAGGAAAGCTCGTGGAGCGTTATAGTGCCGTGCTGAGACGTATACCTTTTAGTATAGCGATATCCAGTACGTCCATTGCCTGTAGTCACCAAGGGTGTTGGTTGCTGGGGACCTTGTATGCACATCCCGTGCTCATCAGCATAGGCCTCAAGGAGGTAGCCATTCAAATTATCGGATCGACCGGTCCATGAAGGTTGCTTCCGATTGAGATCTTCCGATCAAACAGCTGAGGAGTCGCACACAAGAGGGCGTTCAAATTGGTGGGCGGTAGTAGTTTCCAAGGAAATTTGTAGACCGCATCCCCTAGTCGGCCTATAAGCAAATTCCCACTGCCTCGTGATTTTGTAGAGCTAGCAGAGGTATCAAGTAATGCCGGGTGCTCCGTTATACCGAGACAGCCACGCCTTCCTCCGCGCGCACCGACCTGGTCCTGGTGATACTTAGCAAAGCTGCACAGGTTAAATGCAAAGTTAGATTCTTACTTCAGGTGGTAGTAAGTCTTTAAGTACCTGTTTACATGCTAAAAACGCATATAGAATTATGGAAGTTTGAAAAATGTATTGTTTGCAACTAATATTAATTCAACAAAATAAAAGATAGCTGGGGGCGCACGCTAGCTTATAACGGCCATGCTTAAGGACAATAGGAACAATAGGTAAAATTAAAGACAATAATCAGGGAGCGTTAACGGTGTATAGACCGCTTATTATTTAGAATAAATCTCTATTTAAAAATCTGTAAATAAATTTAAGGACCCATTATAGGGTTATAAGTGTCAAAAAAAAAATTAGACTAAATTTTAAAAACGGAAAACATAGCCTTTAGGTCTTCTACAATGGTAATCCTGGGTAAGAAATCCTTGCTCTTAATAGCCAAGCCACTTTTAATAATGGTGTTTTCGTACAAATCTATGTAATAAAAATAGTTTTTTGCGTATCATCGTAAAGAGAAGTTGTAATGAAGTTTACCCTTTTATGACACCTGAAAAAAGTATACCTAAAAGGAAGTTAAAAGGCAGGTTTCTAAGTACGCATCTCTACTCTCTACTCAGAACTATAAATGATTGGAAGTTTTTTATCTGTATATTTCTACAGGTTTACTGTTAAATACTGATGCGCTTAATACACCATTGCACAGTTGTTTATTGGCCAAATAATTATGCATTACTGTAATTTAAGAAAAGGTATTGCGGTTACATATAAAATATTTTTTATTATTATAACGTCTAGAATTATTAAGCGAGTGAATCTTAGAGGTCTTAAACTTTTTAGAGTTTGTGATGTCTCGAGCAACTTCATTTCGGGACACGGTTCCTTTTGGTATATGGTTGTTTTCTGATATTTGTGGGTTTATAATATTAAATAATATTAAGAAAAGAGAAAAAGCGATTCCGCTCGAATGCGGGCCAAATTTCCGGATAGAATACCCGTAAGTTTTGATAAAGTATATTATATATTAAACAGTTTATTATTTATTAATAAAGGTAATAGTGGAGCGTGCTAAGAAATGTAATCTTCTCGAGATTGACAGGAAAAAGTATCTTGTCCCTATGGACTTAACTGTGTGGCAATTCATTATCATAATTAGAAAACGCGTAAAACTTTCGCCCGAAAGGGCTTTATTTTTAATTGTTAACAACGTGATTCCATCTACTTCTGCTGTAATGAATGCAGTCTATGAAGAACAAAAATCTGCAGATGGTTTTTTATATATGACTTATACTGGTGAGGATACGTTTGGTTTGCTTAATACGTTTATATAAATGTGATGGAGTTTCTTTAACACAGTAATAAACTTTTATACCACATCTAATAAAATTTTCTAACTTATAAATAAGTACCGTACCGAAGCATCTTGCCCCTACTCTGTTTTTTAATTTTTCAATAAATATGGAATTCACAAGTATGAGTTCAGTTTAAGTAAGCTAAATTTTGCAGAAAAATTTATAGTTCCGTAAGAGGGTCCGTATATGCTAAATGGCTTATTTGTAGCAGAAAGTAACTGAGAGCTTATTGAAACATTCATGTTAGTTAATAAAATTTGCCTTTAACTTAATTAATAAGTGTTATAAGTAATCTATGGTGGATATGAGTAAGCGAGTTGGCTTGCATATTAGTAAATAATAGGACAACTTCCGAACTAGAAAGAAAACGGGTATTGATAATAACTGGAATTTCTAACTTAAGGCGAATACTTTTTATGAGTAACCGGGAGTAATAGTAACCATTCGCCACTGAGCTATAGTGACATCGTTATTTCACCTGTGTAACTTTGTTTAACTTTAATTAAGCAATATATACTTGGACTAAACTAAGTCTTAACTAATCAAAAAAGGAGGTGAAACACTGCTTTCCGAGGTTTGGACAGAAAGTATATTATAATATACTGCCATAAAAAAAAATAGTTGAAAATAAAAACAGCAAAAACAGAAGTAGCCTAACTTTATTATTAAAATTAGACTGATAGTTAATTCCGTAAATCTTTGGGTACGCTTTATCGCTGTTGATCCTGCTCTTATCTGTAAGCTACAGTAATATAAAGTGTTAATATTTTCTTAATTTTAAGGAAAAAGCTAAGCTATAAATATAAGTTACTCTTAAAAATTTTATATATTAATCTTTATCAATTAAAAATAATTTTTTTAAAGTAGCGAATTTCAATATTTTCCACATTTTTATTTTGTTCATAAAACCAATAATAAAGTTAAAAATTTACATTGATACTAGAAAAGGAAATGCGATCTTTACTTATAGAAAGTATCAGATATCGCTTTACGACAAAAAATTAATAACCACTAACCGAAAGAAAATCTTAAAGATGCTGATTTATAAATTTTAGCCAAGGTTTGTAGCCAATCCAAGGAATTTCTAAATTTTTTACACGTGTTTGGATCATTGCCGAAATGCAACTACAAATTGTTATATAGTATGTAAATAGAACCCCTAAGCAAAAAATGGCTTGTAGTGTAATAAAAAAATTGAGATGGGCCTAGCAAACTTTATTATAATAAACTCGATTAGCGTTCAAGAAAATTTCGTTGTAGTTATTGTATTTTCTATATAATATTGAACGGCGGTGGCAGTCTCCTCTTGGAAGGCCTTCGATTGCGCCAGCAAAAGCATGCGGTTTAGTTCTTTAACACTTTTCAATTATTAGCAAAAATTAGATAAATTAGATGAACGATAATATGATTAATTACAAAACGTTCTTTCTTCCTTTTCGAGAGGAAATTTTATAAAAAAAATTGGTATTAGACTCGCTCGTGTTATTCTGGAAAATTAAATTAAAAACATCTAAAAATGCTGGCTGGTATAATAAACTTGGCAGCAGCCAAACATATAACATAAAATAAGCTCTGCTACTCCGAATTATATAAATGAAAAAAACGTTATAAATATTTAAATGAAACCAAAGAAGAAACATCCTCAAGAGCAGAAAGTATTTCCGAAAAAGTTTTCGGGTGAGTAATAGGATTAACGGAAATTTTTTTCTTCTCTTCCGCAAGCTTCTTAATCTTCTCTTTTGATTTAATTTCTATAATATAACCGAGACTAAAGTACGAAAGGCTCGATTTCATCTCGGCCAAAGTTACTATTTATCCAAGCCAAAGTCTTCTTATTGCGCTTAATAAGTTTTGAGGTAGTCCGATTAATTGGCATTTTACCTAGTTGAAGTTATAAGACTACCAGTTAAAAAAAATTATGCAAAAACCTTTAAGGTCTAATTTTTTAAATTTTCTTTTTCCCATTAAGTTATAATTGTAAAATAAAGTCTTAAAAATAATCTTTCATAGATATTATTGAATATTATGCTCAGTATTAAGTTACTTTGAGTACTTATAATCTAATTCATTAGTTTCAAATTTGATGATTAATTCTCCTCCCTCCCTAATATATTCGTGAAATTCTATGAAAAACCAGGTGTTTTAAGCTAATGACATTTTCCTTAACTTTTATATAATAAAAGATCTTCAAAAGAGTTAAATACAGACCAAGTATGACAGTTATGTGGCCTAAATAAAAAATAAAATGGAAATAATGCTTGAAATGTAAAAATATATCGTAATATATATGTCAAGTCGATACGACGCTACTACAGTAACTGTTCTCCCTCTTCGACGCTAGATAAATGCATTCCAAGGCTTAAAACCTAGTAACACTAGACAGAGATTTTACAGTGCAAGTTTTTAGTAGCACTAAAAAAAAAATTTCCCAAAACAGCAAATTAAAATGTTTGCGGTATAAAAAAGATTATAAACTACTTTAAAGAAATGTATATAATTTTTTAAACCCTATAAAACGCGAAACTGAGAAAAACGCTGGCAAAAATTGGAGGGCACTAAAACTTTCGTTATATGAAACTGCGTGTGCAGGGGGGCCATACAGATTCGACTTCTGTTTTTCGTAAGTTTTGCGATTTTTTTTGAGGGAAGGTTTACATATAAATGTTAAGGTAAAAAGTGTAGAGTTATTAGGAGTAACTACTTTTTCGGTTGATAAATTACTTACAAAACTTTTAATAACCCCCTTTAGGTTGAATTTATGAAAATTACATATGAAAAGAGGACAACTTTATTTGCACAATGAGTTTGAACATATTAAACTCGAATTGAAAAAGAGGAGTTATTAATTTAAGAGCACAGACACCATAAATTATAATAAAACAAATAATTTTTTTTTATAATTTCCTTGTTTGTGCCAGAAGGTTCTCTTTTTTTATCATAGAATTACATAGAATTGGGTTTTCTTCTTAATACTTTTGCGGATGCCTAAAATCTTCGAGAGAAGGCTGCTTATTTTTATACAGGACAACAATCTCAGTTTATTTTTATTTTTTAGAATTATATTGACAATATTATCGTAAAACTAACGGCAAGTGGATAGTTAACTTATTTTATACGTCACTCGTAAATTACTCAAACGATTATCGAAATACTTAGCTTAGCTCAACGCAACTTTACTTAAGTTAGCAAAAAGGTAGAACGTAAAACCTTTGTAGTGTTATTTGTCTTCTTTGCTTGAAGATATGCTGTAATTTTAGTCTCTCTCTGCGTGGTTACGTGTTGCTTTTCACATACAAGAACGCTTAGGGCGAGCGAAATTATTTACATATATATATATAAACAAACTAAAGGCGATGCCTTGCAAAGTACTAAAAAATTTTTGGTGGACGCTTGTAAGGCGATCTGATGCAACTTAAGAGTGCTATAATGCACTAACTAAAAAAAAAGAAACAAATAGTTACCACCCTTTAGTTAGTAAGTTTCATAATAGTAAATCTTTGAGGAAACAAAAAGAAAAAAAAATTTATTGTGCTATCGCTCTAGGCCATGTCGCTAAGTGTCGGTTCCGTAAGCAGTGACAGCTGCGCCTTAAAAAATGTTAAATTTTCAACTACGCCAAATAGTACACCCCGCTTTAAGGGAACAGGATATGATTTATGGAGGTATATCGAATCCTGTCAAAGGGAGTGTCCTTGCTTGAAAGATACGTTATGCTCCCGTTAGCAGGCGCAGCAGTTCGCTTTGCTAACTTGCAACGCTGCTATTGAATACCAGGCAAGAAGGTGAATTTCACATATAATTTGTTAGCTCTTGAAACTGGTTATTTGCTTTTAGTTAACCGACCATCTTTAATTTGTCAGCTTTTTAAACTTAAACAACAACAGCACTAACTAAATACCAAAACGAGTGGTCAATCATTCGAGTTCCCAGTCCTTGCAAGACAAGTTATAGCAAAGGAGCGCTGAATAAAAAAAAAAAAATTAATGTGTGCTCATTATATGAAATAAATATGACCGTATAGATAATATTTAAAGAAATATTATAGAATAATCCCATACCTATTTGAACTTATAATATTTGAACAAAGTACTTACTGTGAAACTTTTAAGACTGAGCTATTTTGCTTATAAATTAACAGTTTAGCAGCTAATTTGTTCAGAGACCGTTAAGTACTGATTACCGTCTAAAATAAAATAAGACAATCAAAAATAAGCTATCAGGCAACAAAGTACACTTCTAAAAAACAACTTTTTTATTGTTTTTATATTGTCTAGCACAGACATACTACGGCCGGTCTTAAGACTTTAAACCGGTGTACGCTCTTCAGAGATCTATAATGGTTGTATCCGGGGACTAAAAAACGGAAAATATCGAGCTCGGACTCGGTCTTGTGTGGTGGAAAACCGCTGAAAACCGCCAGCGGGAAAAGCGGCCTTAATCACAGGACCGAGGCCACCCGGAGACACCAGGCAGGCCCCCCTGGCTATGAATCCTCACCAGAAGGGAGGAGCCCTAATATCTTATTATAAGAATCTTACACTATATACAAGAATTAAGACTAAATAGCCCCTTATAGTTATTATCTTCCTGTCTGAACTCTAAGTTAAACCATCCAGTTTCTATATATGGAAGCATTGGGCTCATTCTCGTGGTTTATTAATGCGGTACTAGAGGTAGTTTCATTTAAGTGCGCTCACCAAAACACCATGATTGATGATTATTTTAACACTTCCTAAAGTACTACACTGTTTCTGCGACCGTCGCTGTAGTTGCCAACCTAAATACTCTTTCGAGAGGTCTTACTAGCATAAACAACACAATGCTTCTCTTCTTAGTTAGCGAACATGTCGCAGCCTGTAACAAACAATAACCTTAATCCTGTTCGCAGGATTTTTAAATATTTTAAGACTTTTCAAGCCAAAATTCATTAAAGAGTGCTGCCATTCGTTTCTAATGTAGTCATTATGCAGTAGCGATCGTGGCGTATATACCTGCCCTTCTTACCTTGCTTGGTAAACTTTTTAAAGGGAAACGCTGTTGTGGTGTTCAATCATTTTTTCCTTATTCACCAGTGTAGCCGGTTTAATGGCCCCTGCTATACAATGCTCACTAGGACAAGGCACTGATACTCGAAAATTACCGTCTTCAGCTCGCCAGGTAAGCGGTTGGATCGCTACCAGTTTAACAACAGGGGTTACCAGCAGTGCTGCCCCGACAGTGATGTGCAATCAGTCGATTGTTTTAGTTCGTAAGGACTAGGAGAACTGTCTTCGATGCCTTCCGTAGCGCTATTCAAAAGGAATTAACCGGCGATTTAAGTTCAGCTAAGCGCTGTTGGAAGATGACTAACTTTTTAACGGACCGTACCCAGCATGTTCCCCTGCTCCGGCTTCGTGTCTAACCAAAGCGTTAACCCTGACTTTAACTTAATGGGTCAAGTACTTTCAGTCCGCGCTCATTAGCGAGAATCTCAAGGTGCGGTTATTCCGCTAAGAATGTTCGCTGTTAACCTTTTGGTATTGAACAGCTGTAGCACCGTTTATAAATTAGGCACAGAGAGAGAAAGGCAGAAGTGGGCGCCAGGGGGCTGAAACTGTGAGCACAAATATGGGTTTCTATCCAAGTAAGTAGATGATGATTCGAGTATATAAATCGATTTTAACTATAAAGTTAACGCTTTCTCTTATAGTATGAAGTTGGCCTTGGCGGTGTACGTTATTAAGTTTAAAAGTTAAATGTTATTAAAAAGAGAGGATGGCTTTAGCCAACAGCGTCTGTGGCAGCGTTCCCCGAGGTCTTAACTCCTGCAGTTCATGTTTCCTGTTTTAAATTACTTCTGCAATTCAAAATCAAAGGCATAGAATTACTGTAAAAGGGTCTTAAGTCCTTCAAAATCCCTAGCATACATACCGACAGATTTGTGCTCGTCAGGATTACTAAAAGTTGCTTAAAGCTTCTTGTTGTAGCCGTTGAATAGCTGTCAATTCACGGGCGGCATAAGCTTAATAGAGAATGGACAATGCTCTCACCTGGAAGTGCAAGAGGAATGTCATGGAAATGTTAAGGTTTAAATGGGCTCCAGCTCTGTCTCAGGTCTTTATGTTAATATTACAACCGCTGTCACTACTGGTCATGACTCTTAGTGGCCCTCGCCGTATTGACGTGCCAGGGTAAAATTTTGCACTGAGTTATCTCCTCTAATAACTCCTCCTTCTTTTACGTGGAGTTGGAATACAGTTAAATGCCACTGTCATTGCCACAGCATTTAGGTATAGGTCTAGCACTATCGTTAACAGATGCTTTGTGCACTTTTTAATACTGGTGAATGCATGCACCTCTTTACTACGTGTAAATGTGTCACTGCCTACAGGTTTGCCTTAACGGTAAATTAGTTGCAGTTGCAAAAGATGAAGACGAAGATGAATATCCTTTTTTCTGAAAGGTTTCAGCTACAATTCACGCAGAACGCCTAGTAGAAGTAGTATTTATCCGTCGTTGGCTAAATTACTGTTGAAGCCGAAATACGGGTAGTCCTCCGCTTGATTAAGGGATGGATGGTTTCTTCACTACTTTAATCCGAACCTTGGCCTTAACACTAATTTTTTTTTACTAAAGTTCCTCTAAGCCTACGAGAACATAGAATGCTTCTTTATTTAGAATTTTATTATCTAACAAATATAATTAATAATAATAAAAACGATGATAGTGTCTCTTCGGAAGCCTCGAAAAGACGTTTGATTAAGTGTCGCATCAAAATCCTAAATGTAAGCTGCACGTGTAGCTATCCCAAGTCTAAAAACTATTTTCACCCGTACTTAAAAATCCTCTTCCTTCTCGTTATTGTATTAAGCGACTTGTATGGCGAGAGTAACCCGGCGAAGATATACTTATAACAATAATACATTTAGTGTTACAAAGAAATATGGGCGCTTGTAAGAACAAGACCTCTGTAAACCGCACTAAACCGCACTTGCACGTGGGCAATTACAACCTGATAAATTTCAAGTTCTTTCCACATTATTGAATTCTTTTTTTGTGAGGAATTTATTTTATGACTAAACTATTTTTTAAGGGCAATTATGAAATATTTCATCTGTTAACTTCTTTTTGGACACCAAAATTTAGGAAGAAAACTATCCCCCTTCTTTCCCATAGTACTTTTAGAGAAAAAACAGTAATTTACTATAAATTTTGGTTATTTTAAAAATTAACTTTTGATTATTATTATTAAAGCATTTTATCGATCCGGTGAAACAATTTAAAACCGAAGATCCTGTAAATGTTATTTTTGATGCATTTGCAAGAAATTTACCTGGAGATCCGCCGTCTAGTTTCCTTCCAGAGGCCGACAAGAACTACCTTATGAAAGTCTTTAAGGACCGAAAAATTGCTCAGGTGTTACAGTTATTGTTATAATTTAATATACTTTGGAGCTATTAATAAATTTTATATTTTTATATATTTACATCTTTATTTATTAAAATCAATTTTTTCCTTTTCCATTAAAAAGGATTCACTTTATAAAAAATTTATTTATAAATTCAAAACTCTCGAGGAGGCCGAGTCTTTTGTAGAGTCCAGGATTCAAACATTAAAGGTTTTTTAAAATTTTATTGGGTGTTTTAAACATTTTGTTTATTGTATCCTATAAAATTTTATATTATAGCCTGTTATACATTATAATAATAAATTTTACTTTTACTTTTATTAGTTTAGCTTTACGTATACTTATAATAAAAAGTTAATACTTATGTTTATGTTTTTGTTATGAATTTTGTAAATTTTTTTTCCGTTTATTTTAGTAAATAGTTATTGTAAGTTTTTCTTTTACGAGTTAATAATTTATAATTACTATTTAGCTACTAGCTATTAGAAAGTTTTAAAGTAGATCACAGTTTTTCTATTAATTTTGATTTATTATGTGTTAAAAAATTTAGATTATTTTATTTTATTATTAATTTTATTCTCTCCACTTTTTTGCACGTTATTTGATTTTATTATAATTGAGTTTTTATTAAAATTCAACTTTAAAATTTATACTTTTTACCTTATTATTAATATTATATAATATTATATTTTTCAATATCCTTTTATATATAAGTGACTATATCTTAGTTATAGTTAACAACTATAATTTTATTTATTTTTTAATTAATAGTAAACTAAAATTTTTAGTTAAAACTTAATTATTTTTTCTAAATTGTCTCCAACATTTACAAGAAAGTAAGTTATTAATTAAGTTTTCTATTTGTTTAGTGATTTACTTTGTTTTTCAGTGAATAATTTTATTACTTTTTCATTTTTACAAAAATATAAGTACATGTATATTTTTATATAATTTATTATTGTATTCCATTTTTATTTTTATATTTATTAAATCTTTAAATTTTTATTCTATTTTTTACCAGAATTAAAAGTTTATATTTTTAATTTTTTGTTTCCATTTATATTTTAATAGTTTGTATAACAAATAAATATTACTAAATGTTTTAAATATTTTTTACTAGGAAATGAGAGGGACTAGTGTCATTGAAAAAAATGAAAAATGCAATTATCGAGATTATGATCGGTTTGCTCTCGACGTTTCCTTTTCACTTTCTGCTTATGGAAATATAAATTTATATAAAAAAGTTATAAATTTTATAATAATTACTAAGTCTTTCTTTTTTTATTGCAATCGAATTTTTATAATTTTTGGAAGAAATTTAAATTTATTTTTTTAAATTTTTCAAATTTTAATTATTTTTTTTGGTTTTATTTTGGAAAATGAATTATTTAAATTTTTTAAAATAATTATACAATTAATTTTTTTTCTAAAAACTTTTTATTAAAATTAAAAACTTATTTTAGTTAAAGTTTATTTTTTTTAGCATTTATAAAAAATTTATACAAATATTTTTATTTTAAAAAAAATTTAGAAATAAAGTTTTTAATTTAGTGAGCCGCGTGGAACCAAGTGCGTATAAACAGGTCGCATGGTCTTTTATTTTACTGAATTATTTAAAAAGGATCACGTGTTTTTGTGTGCACGTGCAATTAGATTTTTTAAAATGAACAGAAATTTTATTATTACTATTTTTAATATATTTTATTAACTTTTATTTTTTTCTTAATAATGAAAAATAATTTATATTTCAAAAAAAGTTGTCAATATAACTTTTCTTATAATTTTTTTTATTACTATTTTCAAGTATTGACGAATAAAATTTAGTTGTATAAAAAAAATTAATGAATATATATTATTTATAATCTTTTTTTAATTTTTGCTGTTTGAATTATTTTAAATTTTTTTTTGTAAATAAAATTTTTTTAATTGCTATTTTCAAATAATTAGTGACAAATAAAATATAATTTATTTTATTAAAATTTTTTATTACTATTTTCAATTTATTAATGGAGAATAATTATATATATAAAGAATTTTTATATATAAATTTTATTAAATATTTTTATTCGTAATATTTTTTAATAATAGTGCGTTAATTGAATTATTTTAAAATTTTTTTTGTGTTAATAATTTTTTTATTACTATTTTTAATTTATTAATGAACAATAAAATTTAATATACTTTAAAAAAGTTATAATCCAAATTTTATTAAACCTTTTTTAATCCAATTTTTTTTTAATTTTTCTGTTTAAAAAATTTATTATTATTTTCGGATTTATCTTATTAACTTTATTTTCAGTTTCATTTATGAAAAATAATATTTATAAATTTCTAATGAAATTTTTTAAGTATTTTTTATGCATATAATAATTTTTTAAATATTGTGCTTTTGAATTATTTTTTTTTTTAAATATTAAAATTTGTATTACTATCTTTTCATTTATTTATTAATTTTTATTTTTTGTTTTGCTGATGAAGAATAGTATTTAAAATTTTTATTATAATATTTAGGAAGCCTTTTTTTTTATGGATGTAATTTTTTTATAAATATTGCGCTGTTTAAATTTTTTAAAATTTTTTCCTGTAAATACGAATTTTTATATTTTTTCTTCAGCGTTATAAAAGCTGCTGCAAATTATTTAATTCCCAATTTTATTATTTTTTATTAGAAATTTTTTTTAATAAATTTTTGTCATAAGTATAATTTTTTGATAAATTTGTTTTATTAAAGTTAAATAATTTTTTCATTATTTTTTAATAAATTTTTTAATACTTTTTTTATTAACTTTTTTTTCTTTTTAACTTTTAAATAAGTTTTTTAAAGGGGAATTTGTTGAGATATTATATTTAACTGTTTTGCTTTTATTATAAACTCTTTATTATAATTTTTAACCAACAACTATAATACTAACGAAAATTAAAAAATCTATAAAGTTCATAATTGTATATATTGATAGTAATGAATAGTAAATATTAATATCAAAAAACATATTAAAATATTTTAAGTTAATAACATTAATATATATTAATTAATTAGAATAATAAACATTAAAAAATATTCATTGTACTATTTTTTTGCTTTAATTTAGTATTAAAAAATACTTTAAAAATATTTTAGTTTACTAGTTTATATTTCTTTGGAAATTTTTTTATACCTATTTTTTATTATTTTAAATATTTTTTTTATTTTGCATATTTTTACAATTTTTTTTATTAAACTCGAATAAAGTATCTATTTTTTAACATCATATTATAAAATAGTATTTTACTCTAATGAAAATGTGTAATATAAAGAAAATATAAATTATGTATATAAAAAAATACAACAATAAGTTTTTATCTATATATAAATTAGGATTGAAAAACTGAGAAACTGCTAAAAAATATTGACTTTTTTAATGCATAAATATTGTTTTTGCTATTTTTTGTTATTATTATTTTTTTATAATAATAAAAAAATAATAAATAAGAATTCTGTATGACTTATTTTAATTTTTATTATAAATATATATTTTTGAAATTAATATTATAAAAAATGTATAACCAAATTCTTTTTAATATATAAAATACTATTTAAAAGAGAAACTGCTAAAGAATACATTAACTTATTGTGCATTAATATTATTTTATTATTTATTATATTATTATTTTCATTACCTAATGAAGCTTATACTTTTTTATTTTTATATAAAAAAAAATAATAAATAAAAATTTTTGTGACTTTTTCTGTTTTTTTTTTTATAAATATATTTTTTCTTTATTAGTTTGCTGAAGAGCTAAAGAAATTAGAATTCGATTATTGTTCTTTTCTCGACCGTTCGTCACTTTGCTTGCCTTATAATGAAATCTTTAAGTTTTTACTTGGAAATGATGAATATGATTTTTGTCTAAAACGTAACATTTTTATTAAAATATATTTTATATGTAAATAGAAAAAAATAATATAAAGTGATTTAAAAAATATTAATGAAAAAGTACATAAACATATAAATATTGCAAATACTATTAATAATAAATAAAATAAGTTGATAATAGTAATTATTTTTATAAAAATAATAATAATATAATAAATAATAATTATTTTTACAAATAAATAATAATAAATATTTCTATTATAAACTGTATCAGTAAAATTATTTATATTATTATTTATTTTATTTTTAGTATTTATTTAAGTAAATTTATTATTTTTAATAATATTTTTAGAATTTTTTTTTTAAATTTTTTGTATATTAATATTTTTTTTAGATTTACTATAAAAATATAAAAAAAGTTATAATTACTTAATTAATTATTAAGAAAATTATGAGTTTAAAATTTTTTTTAAATATTATTAATAAAAGTATACATAAACATAAATTATGGAAATATTAATATAATTGTTATATGAATGTAAAGTTTTTAGTAAAAAAAATATATAATCCTTAAAAATAAAATTTATTTATTATAATATTATAGTATTATTTTTTAGAATTTCCTGAAAGTTAATAAATGTTATTTAAAATATATTTTTGTTATTTTTTAGATTTACTTACAAATAATGAGAATAAAGAATTTATTATTATTATAATTAATTAATTAGAAAGTTGTACTATTTTATATAAAAAGTTTTTACTACATATAGATTTATTATTATATTTTTGTAATTATGAATATCGATATTTATTATTTCTTATTATTCGTTTTTATATACTTTATATTATATATATTTTTCTTTATTACTTTATAATATATGATTTCCTATAGTCATTACTTTTTATATTATTCTGTATTATTTTTTTATAATATTTCTAAAAAAAATACTAATAAATTGTATTTAAAAATTATTAAAAAAAATTGCTTTTAGAATTATTATTATCGATAATTACTATTTTATAAAAAATTCACTTAGGGTTTCGTTATTTATTGTGCATAAATTTTTAAGCTCATCAGCTGTAGGCATTACTACTATAAAACTATTTTTGGCTATAAATAAAATGAATGGTTGATAATACTAATAGTAATACTAAAAATTATAAATCTAAATAAATCTCTACTTTTTGTAGGCGTTGCCAGTTTACCTGAATACCCAAAAAATTATGATTTTATAAATAATAATAATAAATAAAAAAATAAAACCAAACTTTTTTACTATAAAAATACATAATTTTTTTTTAAAAAATATACTAAATAAAAAGTAAAGACTATGAAGTATAAAAAGAGTAAGAAATAAAAAAAAGAAATGATAAAAATAAATGGTTGTTTAATAGCAGCAAATTTTTTTGGCTGGTTTTATCGAAGCGCAAAAGTGTGCTTAATAGTGCAAAAAAAATTTATATTTCATTATTATACTATAATGGTTTATAATAAACTGATAAGGAATAAAGTGGAATATTTTTACTAAAAATGTTTGCTCAATGGTAGAAGTGTAAAAAAAAGTTCTTGATCGGTGACTTTTTTTAATGAAAAATATTAAAAAATATATATATAATTTTTTTTTTACTGTTTGTTAATATTTTTTACATATAGAAAAATAATATCAATATTAAATAAAAAAATTTTTATACTTTAAAGTTAAAAGTTTATTTTTTATATTTTTATTAAAACTGTTAAAAAAAATAGTATTTTTTAATGCCTTTTAAAGATTTTCTTACAGTGAAATAAAAACTATTGATATTTTGCTGTTTAAAACTTATATTAAGTATTAAAAATATCGAGCTTAGTTTTATTACAGTTTATTATAATTTTTATGTTTACCAAGATATTTTATTATTATTATAATAATAGTTTTTTTTATTATGTTATAAGTTTTTCATATAATTACATTAGGTTTTATTATTTTTATAATAAGTAAAAAAAAAATTATAAATCTATTATTCAAAATAAATCTACAATATATAAATAAAGTTATAAAATAATATTATTTACTATATAGTATTTTTATATATTTCAGAATAAGAAAATAAAATTAATATTAATATTAATTATTTTAGGAAAAAATTCTTTATTCTTAAATTTAATTATTAATATATAAATATAAATAACAATATACATATAAATATTATAATATAATATGAAAATGAAAAAGGAAGAAAGCAAAATATATAGACCTACGAAAATTAGGAAATACATAAATTTTTATTATACTATTATAATGCTTTAGTTATTATTAAAGTTTTTCTCTATATTTAATATAATATCATTTATTTCTCATGATAATTTATAAATTAATAAATTTAAGCTTAAAAATAATAATATACATATGAAAATTATGATAAAATATGAAAATGAAAAGGAAAGAAAAACAAAAGTTATAGTTATGTTAATATATTAAAGAATTCATAAAATTTATTATAACTTTTATTTTGCTTTCGTTATTATTATAGTTTTTCTTTAAAATATAATGTAAAATAATTTATTTTAAAATATTTAAATACATAATTATAAAGAAATGAAAAATATTCATATACATATAAAAATAATAAAAATAGAGGAAGAAAATATAATATTGAGTTGTAAACAGTATTATTATATCTTTATGATTAACTAAAAATTTATTATAACTTTTATTATGCTATCGTTATTATTTTAATTTTTTATTAAAAATAATGTATAAATAAATAAATATAAAGAATAAAAAGTAATAATATACATATAAAAATAATAAAGAAAGAAAAAATATAAAAATCTTATATAACTTTAATAAGCTTTTTTCTAAAATTATATGAAGATAAAACTTATGCGCATGTTATTATTTTTAAAAAACTTTTACTTTTTTTGGAAAGCTTTTAAAAAAATAATATTTTTTAAGAAGTTACAACTAAAGGAACAAGAAAAAATTATAAAATATTTATAAAAAAATATAAAACTACTAAAAAATAGAAGTAAAATTAGTATACTTTTGATTTTCTTTTTCTATAATTATGTTAATATTTTTATTATTTTTTGTTAATAAAATAATATTTTTACTATTATTCTTATTATATTTTTTATTATACTGATATTATAATATTATTATATAATAATATTATAACTATTATTTTTTTTCACAATATACTATTATTACTCTTTATTATTATAATAATTTTTCTAAATTATCATATTTTTTATAGTGTTGGACTTCCCAATATTTATTATTTTTTTATAGTGATTATTTTTTATATTATTATTTATTATTATTTTTTTGAATAGTAATTTATTTTATTTATTATTAAAAACTATTTTATTAATATTTTATTAATAATAAAAATAATATTTTATACACTATTAAACAGTACTATCATAATTTTTTTTTTGGTAATAGTAATATCTTATCAACAATATTAACTTTAACCTTCTTTTAATTTTAAAAATAACAATATTATTATATTACCTATAAACCATATTATTTTTTTTATTATGTTTTTATTAATAATAAATATATTTTATTTACTATTTAACAATATTATGATAAACTTATATAATTTATTATTATTTTTTTATGAATAATAATTGTATTCTATTTATTATTTCGTCTTAAATAATAGTTTTAAATGAACTCGAGCTTAAAGAAATTCATTTGACTGGCGACACTTACGCGCCTTTCCTTGATTATTACGCCCGGAAACGTCTTCCGAAGGACGCTATTGGTCCGCATTTCTTACGAATACTTTTTTTTGTTAACTATTTTAATATTTATAACTTATATAATATTGTTAAAATTTTTATAATACTTTTATAATTTTTTTTTATATTTTATTTTATTATTAGTTTATATAAAAATTTTAAATATTTTTTATTTATTATTATTACGATAATTTTTAAATCTATACTTTTATAATTTCTTTCTAAAAGTATTTAAATTTTATTCCAAGTTTTTTATTTTTGTAAGTCACTTAAAATTTTTGAACTATATTATAATATTTATTATTAAAATAATTTTTTAAAAAAATACTTTTATAATAAATTTTTATAGTACCTTTATATATTTTTTCCAAAAGAGATTTTATCTTTATTATAAGTTTTTTAATTGTTTAAGTTTATTTAAAATATTTAGAATATAATTAATTTTCTATTCAGATTATTCAGATTATTTTAAAAAATATTTTTGTTATTTATTTAAAAATTGATTATATTTTATTATAAGTTTCATAATTTTGAGTTTTTATAAAAATTGAAATTTAGTTTATTATTTATTAGTGCTATTATGATAATTTTTAATAAATAACTTATTTTTTTGTAAGTTTTTATAATTTTTTTATAAATATAATATATGATTTTATATTATTATTCTAATTTTTTATAAATATTTTTATATAATATTTTATTATAATAAGTTTTTTTTTAAATTTTTTGGGATTTATTTTATTTTTTATTATTATGATAATTTTTTAATAATACTTTTATAATTTATTTTAAGTGATTGCTTTTTTTAACAATTTTAATAAAAGTTTTTATAGTTTTTTTTTTTTTTAAAATTATGTAAATATACTTTATTATATATTATTTAATTCTTTGTAGGTTTTGATAAAATTTTTGAAATAAATTATTATTTATTACTATTAATATGATAATTTTAATAGTAATAAATATTTTATATTTATTTTTATAATAATTTTATAATTTTTTTATTTAAAATTAGTTATATATTTTCATATGTTTTTTTAAATTTTGGAATATGAATTTATTATTCTTTTATATTAATATCATCACAAAAATAATGTAAAAATAAACAAAAGTATTTAAATAAAACCACTTTCAAATATTTTTAAATAATTATAAAAATAACTTAAAAAATATATTAATTACTTTTTATTAGTATTATTAATACTTTATATTAAGTTTTTCATATTTATCTCTTTTTAACAAAATATAAAAAATTTTTTATTTACTTTTTATTAGTTTTATAAAAAACTTTATAGCAATACATTTAATCATTTTTAATATTATTATTGTAAATATGTTAAAAGCGATTTTGTTTATATTAAATTTTTTTACTTTTATAACTTTTTCCCAAAATTATTAAAATATAATTTTTCTTTTACTTTTATTAGTTTTTCTAAAATTTATATAAATACTTTTATTTGTATTTATATTATTCTATAAGGTTTTATAAAAATGAGTAAAATATATATATTTTTACTTAATTTTTATTAGTTTTATTAAAACGTAATGTATACTTTTATTTTATTTTTATACTATTTTGTAAATATTTTTAAAGTGATTTAACTTTAAGGTTTTTATTTTTTTTATATTTTTCTTTTAAATATTAAATTATAATTTTTTATTTACTTTTTATTAGATCTATTAAAACTTTAATAAACTTATAATCTTTTTATAAATATGTTTAAATATGATATTATTTACTTACAAGATTTCACTTTAAGGGTTTGAAGAATAATTATTTTTAGTACTATATGATTTTTTATTTATATATTTTCTTAATGAAATTTATTATTTGCAATATTATTATTATAAATTTATAAGTTTTTTTTATTTTTATAATATTTTTAAAAGTAAAATTTATTAATAAAGAGTTTTTTTTCATTACTTATTCTAAAATGTTTTTATAATATTTGATAATATTTGAAGTTTAATTAAATTTTTTATTACTTTGATAGTTTATATATACAATTATTATTTAAAGTTTATTAGCAAACCACTTTTTGAAATATATTTTTTTACTTTTAAACTTTTTTTTCTTATTATTAACATTTATAATTTTTTATGTTTAAAAGTTTTTCTAACAACTTTTTATTTATATATAAAATTTTCTTTATATTTCTATAAAACATTTAAAATTATTCATAATATATATTTTTATGTTATAATTTATTAACAAACTTCACATTGAAAACTTTTTAAAGATATTTTTTCTATTAATAATATTATTAAACTTTTAATTTTTTTTAATAAATAAAATTTTCTTATTAAATTTTTATTATATATTTATTGTTTTCAGGAAGTATTTATTTCACTTTATAATTTACTATCAAACTTCACCTATTTAAATATATATTTTTTACTTATCATTATTATTTATCATTTATTACTTGCTGAAGTTTTCTTTATAAATATTTTGTTAATTTATAAAATTCATAAAATATTCACTTTTTTTAAGTTAATTATAAATATATTTATTACTTTATAATTTCCTTTCAAACACTTTACTTTTTTAAACTTCTCAATATATTTTTTAGTATTTTACTTATTATAATTAAACTTTTAAACTTTATATAAAAAATAAAGGTTTCTTATAAAATTTTTTATTACATAAATTTTTTTTTATAAAACTTCTAAAATTAATTATAATATATATTTTTATAATTTACTATCAAATTTTACCTTTTCAATTTTTTTAAATAGATTTTTTCACTATTTTTACTTATTATTAAACATTTTTTTACCATTACAGAAGTTCTTTTATAAAATTTTTTATTAATATATAATTATAATATTTTGTTAAACTTTTTATTTTTCTTATTATTATATCACATGTAAACTGTGTTATAAACTTTTTATTATTCCTAAACTTTTTTTTATTAAACTTATTAATAATATTTATAAATTTATAACGTTTTTCAAACTTTTATAGTTGTTTATAAACTATAATTATTGTAAATATAATTTTTTAATTTATTTATAAAATATAAATATTTATATGATATATATATTTTTTATTTATTAAATAATTACTAATATTTAATTTTTTGGTCAAATATAATTATTTTTTATATATATTTTTTAATTTATTTATAGAATATTTATTTGTTTTATATATTTTTACTTAATTTTTCTTATTTTTAATAATATATATAAAATTTTTATTACATTTTTTTAAGTTTTATAGTTACTAATAAATATAATTATTTATATATATATTATTTTTCCACTTTAGATTTGATATCAAATTACTTATTTTATATATTATATTTTACTTTCAATACATATTTTTAGGTACGCTTTTGAAGATGAAGAATAAAAGCATTGCCCCCACTAATAAAGTTTTACAGCTTTTGGTGAAATATGCCGTCCACATGTGTTCGTACTACTATTTATTATGATTATTTATTTTACTTTTTATTATATTATTGTATAAAAAAATAAAATAAAATATATTAATATAGAAACTTTTATTAATAATAAATAATAATTTTTTTTATATTATTACTTTTTCCTTTTTTTATTTTTAAAAATAAATATTTAATGGAAGTTACTTATATTTATTAATTTTTTTAAAATGTATACTTTTTTTATATACAAAAACAAAATATTTCATAAAATGTTGTTTATTTTTTTAAATTATTTAGAAATTTTACCATTTTTTATTTCTAAAAATTTACTACTATTTACTATTTTTTTATATAAAATAAAAATTATTATTTTTTTTTATAATTTCTTAATATTATTATTATTTGCCTTACTTTTTACTTTTATAAAAATTTTCTAATAAAAGTTACTTACATTTTCTTAATCGTTTAGACTTTTTACACAATTTTTTCTTGTTTTTAATAATTTTATTATATAATTTACACAATTTTTTCTTGTTTTTAATAATTTTATTATATAATTATTATATGAAATAAAATATTCACTAGAAATTTAATTATAATTTTTAAATTATATATTAAGTTTACACAATTCTTATAATTTTTAATTATTTTATTTTCTTATTATTTCTATTTTTTATATAGAAGCATTTAATATTTTTTAAAAATTTTTATAAATATTATAATTATCTATAAGTTATATATATATATATTATTTATAATAATTATTCTTTTATATATCATATGTTGTATAAAATTTACTTAAATTTAAAAAAGTCATCTAAAATTTATACACAATTTTTTTTTTCTAATAATAATATTTATTATTTTTTTTACTTATAATTATATAGAAATTTTTATACAATTTTGTTATTTTTAAGAATTTTTATTATTATATATTTTACTTTTCTTAATAAAAATTTCCTGATTATAAATTATTTAGAAGTTTCATATATTTATTTTATTTTTAATACTAATTATTATTATTATTTATGTTGAAGTTTCTTAAATTTTATACGACATTTTTATATTTATATTAACTAATTATATTTTTCTTTATTATTATTATTTCCTTATAGACAATTTAATAATTTACGAAGATTATTTTTATTTAATTATTATTTGTTTCCTTTTTATTCTTTTTTTATAGAAACATAATAAACTTTATAAATTATATTGAAACTTTTACATTGATTTTATTTTATTATTATTATTTTAATATTACTATACTATATTTTATAAATATTTCTTTATTTTTAATACTTTTTATATTTATATTTTGTTATTACAATATATTTTATATTATAACTTATACATAAAAAAATAAATTATATAATAGAAATTTATTCAAATTTTATTATTAATATTAATTCATACTATACTTTATTATTATTTATTTATAAAAAATAAAATTTTATATGAAGTTTATTAATAAATTATTAATAATAATAAAAAATTTACACTACGAGGTTTTAATACTTTTTGATATTTTTGTTTATCGTTACACAAATTTTTTTTTATTTATTATAAAATTGTTAAAAAAAAGTTATTTTCTGAAGAGAATGATTATTTTTGTTATTTTTATTAGTTGTTATTAACATATATATATTTATGCGAAACTTATAATTTGAGCCTTCTTATTAAATAATTTTTAATTTTTTATACTATTATATTATTTTTATTAATAATCTTATATTATGAAATATATATAAATATAGAATTTTATTTTCTTTGTTTAAGTATGTAAAAGTACTTTTCGTTATTATTAGTTACTATAATTTTTTATTTATTATAAGAAAATTTATTACTATTAAAGAATGTTACAATTATTTATTTATTGTTTTTATTTCTATTATTGACATTTATAAGTACTTTTAAACGTATTATGTAATATATAAAGTTTTATAGCTTTCTTTTATTTTTTAATATATAAAGTTATTATTATTATTAGTTATTACAAATATTCATATATGTATTGAAAATTTTTTATTAATTTCGAGTATTATTTATAAATTTTTTGTTACGTATATTTCTATTTTCATACTTAATATTTTAATAATTTTACTTATAAACTATTTATAAACTTTTGTTGTAGTATATTTATTTTTTTATTTCTGTTTATTTTTTTTTAAATATACTTTTCAATTTATATTCTCTAGAAATCAACGTCTGAAAAATATTTTAAAAATATTATATTATTAAATAAATTTAACGAAATAATACATAAATTTTAAATTTTTTTAAGATTTTTATATATTTATTATTATTTATTACTTTTATTATATTTACTTTTAAAACAAATAAAATAATTATTTTTGATTAATTTTTTTTATATTACATTTCTTTTGCTTGTAAATATAAAAAAACTTTTTTATTATGTAGTATTGAAGTTTTTATACCAATTTCTTGTTTTATTTGTTTTTTTAAATCCCGAAAACTTTATTTGTATTATTAAATACAAATTATAATAAAACATTGTAAACTGTAAAATCTATTATAAATTTTTGAAGAAAATAATTTTTTTTTAAATTTTTATATAAAAAAATAATTTACTTTTTATATTAAAATTTTATAGAATTTTTTATTATTATTATTTAATTACTTTTTATTAAAATATATATATATATATATTTTATTTTTATATCTATAATGCCGAATATTTCTTAGTTAATAAGTGGGTACTTTTTATATATATATTTATTTTTTGTAGCAAATGAGGCACTGAGGCACAAATTGCTTAACTTTATCCTCGAAAATTCGCCTACGAGCTCGCCATATGTCTTTCAGTTCCTTGTTGCCGTCGCGAAGAATATATTTCAAGTTCGAGAGGCCGTCTATTTGGCGCGGCACTCGAACTTTACTAAGGAGTGCATGGAGGTTTCGACTTACTTTTATATGTTTATTATTATTGTGAATGTTGTATAGTAATAATTATAAAAATAATAATTAATAATAATTAGTAATAGTTAATAATAGTAATAATAATAATATGATTACTAATTTTAGAAAGTATGTTAACTGTTTTTCCTTATAATTATTGACTTTTATTATTATCCGTAACAATAGCGGAATGATAATATTAATACTAACGTGTTTGATGTTCAATATTTTTTTATATTTATTATGTTCGCCGATATCTATTATAATAATAATAATATTATTATTACTTTTAATAGTCTTTATGTTTATAATATCCCTTTCTTATTATTAACACTTTTACATAATTTTAATATCGTTGTGTATAATATTAATGAATTTTCATATTATGTTAGTTTCTGTAGTAAATGTCTATTTCAATTATTATTATTATTATAAAACTTAAGCTTTTTAGATGTTAATCTCCAAACTTGTCTCTTTTGGATCTCCAATCATAGCGATGCACCTTCGCTTTATTTTACTGTACTTCTATTCTCCGCACACGCGTTCATATTCTTTTTTAGCGCCTTTCTTAAAAGGCACTGGTTTGTATTAAAGTTCTTAAAAGCTACCAATCTATATACATATTTATTAGTGAACGCAATCCGCACTGTGAAACGCGCAAAAGTTTGGAGCTTCTACTGCTCTTCCTCGCTAAGCACAACTCTATGGGCGCCGTTCCTGCGCTTCTCGCAAAGTAACTCATTGAATCACGCTGAGAATGCTCGCCTGTTGAGTAGAATTCTTTTTTATTTTTCTTAAAAGATTTGCGCTTTGCGGAGGAACTTTCCGGTATCCTGAAGCTTCTTTACTGCTACTAAACTGCGCCCGTCGAGGTCTCCACGCGGAGGTTTGGTCGTTTTTGTTTGCTGCTTTTTTCCGCGTGCCTTCTTTTACCATATTGGTGAAGGTCGAAGAGGTATGGCGACTCATGGTGCAGGCGGACAGGTCTTCTTTGGAGGCGCAGACTTCTTACTTCGAGGCGTTGTCTTACCTGAAAGACAAGCACACTGCTGCTCTAATTTATATTTCTCTTGTTGATTTTTTTTAATTTTTTTAATTTATTTTCTTTATTTAATAATATTTTCTTGACAGAAGCCACTTTTAGCCGTAAATCAGAATTCAGTAATCACTCAAAAAGTTATTAAAACAATCTTCTTTAGTAGTATGCGATTGGGATCTCTGGATGGTCCTTTTTTTTTTTTACTTATTATTATTTATACTTGTATTCTTGTTTCTGGTTAAAAATTTTTTGTTTAAATTCAGACGCGCTTGCTTTACTCAACAGCGACCACCTTTTTTGCACTTCCACCGGAATCGCGTGTTTTTTTGGCGCCATCTCTGATTGTTCCATGTGGGTTCGGCCTGTTCCTATTTTTTTGTACATAAAATTTAAAATTAATTATTTTTGAAACTTAAGGAATTGTTTGTACCAAAACTTTTGAAACTTCTTTACTTGAAAAAAATGAGTTTAGTTTGTTGTGAAGATTTAATTTCTGCTTTGGCTCGCTGCCACTGGAGATTATTAACGGCTCGTTCGGTACTAATTTTGTGATTATTATTTAGTTTAATTATTTTTTTTAAAACTTTTCGTTCGCGAGGTCAACGACACAGAAAATCTTACAGTAATTAATTTCAATTTTGCAAAGCGATTCATTTTTACTTATAATCAACTGCTCTGTCCTTTTGAAATTTATTTGGAAAGCGTGGTTCAACCCGCTCCGCATTAAGCTTCTTTTACATCTTTTTATAAAAAAAAGATTTACTGCAACACTGAAATTCATAACATTCTGTAGGCCTCCTCTACTTTTCTATTATAAGTTGTTTTATATTTCCGGAAGTAGATTTATTACATTCAGGAATAATAAGAAAAGAAAATTTTTAAATTTCTTTTTAAAATTGGTGAATTATTAAATTTTTAAGTAGTCCGGAAGTAAATTTGTTTTGTTAATTGAAAAAAATAAAAAAACTTAAGACTTAAAATTTTATATTAATTCTTATTGATGAAAAAAAATCATCAGTAGTACTAATTAAGACCCTTGTAGTTTGTTATTTTATACTCAACGAATTTTTTTTGAAAAAATTCTTTTCTTAATAAAAATACTTTTTAAGAAAATTGTTATAAGTTAATCTCTTAACTGAATTTGAAGTTAACGTCTTAAATTGTCAATTCTAAAAGAAGTTATTAAAAGGAAGAATTTATTTTTATAAAACGCATTTATACTCCGGTTAGATTTTTTATAAGCAAAGTTACTTGGAAGAATAAATTGATCAATATGAATTGTAATATTACGTTAGTCTTTTTGTAAGCAAAAAAATTGAAGTGAATCGTCTTTATATTTTATTAAAAGGTAATTATACTCCTGTAGATTTTATAGCTAAATTATTAAAGAAAGGAATCCTTTCTTAAAAGGCGTTTATAACTTAATATTTAAATTATTAAGTACAATTTATAATTTTTTTTAAAAACGAATATTTTTTTTCGAATAATTAGTTAAAGTAAAAGTCGTTAAATAATAATTATAGAAATTTGTAAAAACATTTACGTTTGGTTAATTTTTTTGAAAGAAAAGTCTTTTAAAGTTGTATGGATATTTTTTGAAAAGCATTATCATCTAGTTTAATATTTTTAAGCAAAAGCTAACGCATTTATTTTAGGTTAACTTTTATAAGCAAAAGTTATTAAAAATAAAATCAATTTGTTAGAACGCGGTTGTAATTCTGTTCCCCTTTTTTTTTGAACTGAAGGATCTCATAATCTACAGTCTTACGGGTTCATCTTTTGGTTATGTCTGGCGAGTACTTTGTAACTGCTCATTATGAATTTTTAAATACATTCTAAATTGCTTTGGAAAAAATATGAAAAGTTAGTATTTTTAAAATATTAATTCAATAGTCTGGAGTTAGTAAGAAGTGTGATTTCTACGAAGCTGTGTCAGCCTGGTAACACCACCGCGTTCACCTTTAGGTATTTCATTATATTACAAGTAGAAATTTTATAGTGTTGCAAATCATCCTTTTCGTTAAATATGAAAAAAAATGACTGTCGCATTCCTATATAATCTAAAATTAATTAATATGCCTTTACTTTGTTCACTATTGCGTGTAGAAATAAAGAATATTGAATTTTTTTTGGCTAATTTATGCTTTGTTTTGTTATTTGTCCTCTTTTCTTAAGTTATATAAAAGGTGTACAGCACATATATATGTATAAAAATTTTAAAAAATCCTTAAGTTTGTTCACTGTTATTTTTAGTTTGTATGGTTAAAAGTTAAGACTATTTTTTATTTTTCTGTCACTTTAAAAGTGCCACACAAAAAATAGAATCTAAAATTTTATAAGTACTTTAAGTTTATCCACTATTACGCGTAGTTATAAAGAAATTTGAATATTTATGGCAAACTTATTTTTTTTAAAGACTTTCAACATTACTCTTGAAGATAATAAGCAAAAAACAAAACTATTATATATATACATTCACATTTACGCACCATCATTTAAAAACGGTAAATAAATTATATACTAAAGCTACGAAAATTTTAAGGTTAGGTAATCTCCCGATTATAATTAAACACGCTCGCTTTTAATTACATGCTCTTGAAATGAACGCTTATTGTGGTACTGTAGTACTTAATATAAAAGAAAAATTAAAAAAAATTTTAGATACAAAATTCGTTTGACATCCAAACGAAGATTTTAAAACGCACTTGCAAACTTTTTTATCCATGCTTTTAACGAAAACGACTAAAAGTAAAAAAAAAATTTCAACTTCGATTTTAAAGCTTAGAAATCTCCCAATTAAAATTATTTATTTACATAATTAAAAGAAAAACGTTATATTATGATACTTTAGTATCAAATATAAACCAAATGTAAAAAAAAAGTTTATTTTTAAACGCTGATTTTATAGCGTGGAAATCTAGTAGCACTCGAACACGCCAACCTTTCACTGATTGTTCTCATTAAGAGCGTCGTTTTTTAATATTTTAGTATAAATAACAAAATTAAAAAATATATATTTTTAATTACACAATTAGTTTTAGACCAGACGAAGATTTTAAGCTGTAAAAATCTCCAAGTTATAATTGATGTTTACTTTTATTTACATGCTCTTACTGAAAATCATATTGTGATACTTTAGCATCAAATATAACCTAATAGTTAGAAAAAAAAGTGGTTTAAAAACAGTCGTTCTACATATAGTTAAGAAGTACTGGAAAATATAAAAAAGGCATCTTCAGACAAACTTTGCCATTCTTGTTTACCAATAAGAAGCCGTTTAACTGTTTAAAAGGAAAACAAAGTTATGCAAAAATAATAATAATAAAAAAAACAATTTTTTTGCACTAATCTAAGAAACAGACACTTATGTGTTATAATAATAAATCAACTGCTTCACGAAATGTTGTTAAACTTTATAAATTAATTTTTATATAGAGTACTTTTTAAATTGTAATGGGCATAAGAGACCTTCTTCCGATTCTCAGAGCGAGTACGACTAAGTAATAAATTTCATTCACGACATTGTTAGTGTGTAAAAACTATATATATATATTTTTAGCTCATTTAGTGGCAGTCACGCAGTTAAGCTCACTTTCCCAAGTCATATGCAAAGAGGATTTCGCCTTCTGGATTCTAAACACAAAAAGATTGATTTTTTCATTGAAGTTCATGACTGCCGTGTAATTTTTTTTCTTATTCATAAGATTTAACTTTTGACATATGCAGGTAACTGAATTTTTTTTTTAATAACAAGATTCCACTTATAGGTAGAAATAAAAGATTTCAATTTTTAGCTGAGGAAAAAGCAAAAATTTTGGTATTTAGTAAGATTGATTTGGTTACTTTAGACCTTGTTAAGGTTTCTCAACTTTTTTATTAATTGATTAAAATTTATATTTTAATTCTGCTGGAAATAATTTTTAATAAATTTTTTAAAAAATTTAATATTTAGGATTTTTTATTATTTCTAGGTGTGGAGGGCTCACTTTGAGAAAAACGGCCTTTCAGACGTTTATTTTTGTAACTTATGCGATCCTTTTGATCCGGATGTGAAACGTTTAATTAGTAGAATAAAGAAAATAAATAAAGAAATTGTAAGTAATATTATTTTTAATTTTTACTATTTTCGAATTTTTTATTTTTATTGTTTTAGTTAAATAAACCCGCAGAAGTTCAGGGAATAATTCTGGGCATCCCGAATTCGGGCAAATCTACTTTAATAAATCGTTTACTAAACATAATAAGGGGAAAAAGTATAAATTATAATTTTTTTTTAATTTCCTTTTAAAGTTTATATAAAATTTTCTTATAACTAAAAAGTTAATATTTTTATCCTTTTATTATACATATTTTTTATATATATTTCTTTTAAGCTGCTCTTAACTTTCAACTTCTAATTTTTTAATAATTTATTTATTTAGAGTTCGAGATTTTTGGTTCATAATTTTTAATGAATTTTTTTCGGCCTTTTTAAAATTTAAAAAATTAATAAAATCGTTAAATTTAATTTTATTTTAAATTTTTTTATTTATTTAGAACTTTGCTATAAAAAAAAATTAATTTTTCAAACTTTTTTTTTTAGAAAATGCTGCTCGAACTGGGCAATTACCGGGAGTTACCAGGGCGGGCCAGAAATTTTTAATCCATAATTTAAAGAAGATTTATATGTACGACACGCCAGGTCTTAAATTTTATTACTAAATTAAAATTATAGAATTTTTTTTTTACTTTTTACTTACGTTAACATAAATATTTTCTTTACTGCACATGGTTATTTATATTTTATTATTTTTTCACCTGATTGTTCTAATTATCTCTGAAAATTATGAATTTTAATTTAATTTCCGTTTGTTATTTTATATTATGTGTATATATACTAATTTTAATTTATTTGTAAGCTTAACTTAAATCTTTTGAATTTTTGGTTTAATTCCTTCTAAACTTTATAATTTTTAAACTTTTATTTCTAATTATTAAACTATTATATATATATACTTTTATTTTTACTATTAACTTATAATTATTTTCATATTATGATTCTTGATTGTTTTGAATATTTAAATTTCTATTAATTTATGAAATATATATATTACCTATTATTTTTACGCTCGACTTTAGAATCTTCTCATTTTAAGACTGATTATTTTTAAAAATTTTAAGTTTGATTTCTATTTTTTTATTCTATTTAATATATATACTACTTTCAATTTAATTTTACGCTCAACTTTACAATCTTTTGACTTTATGGTTTAATTATTTTAAAATTTATAATTTTTAGTTATAAATTCTATTTATTATTCTATTTCTAAATATTCTACAATTAATTTGTATTTTTGCTTAACATAAAATCTTTTTACTTTTTACTTTCGAGTATTTTTTTAATTTAGAAAAATTTATTATTTGTTGATTAATTTTTTATAGTCTTATTTGTGTTTTTAATTAAATTTGTATTCTTTTTTTATATTTATTTTTAATTTTTTTTTGGTTAATAAGAAAATAATTATTTTTAACATCTAATTTTAAAATTTTTTGAGAATTTTAATTTTAATTTTTAATTATAAATTTATTGTGTTGAATTTGTTTAATATTAGCTTGATTTATAAATCTTGTAAAAACTTTTTAGAAATGTAGAACTTTTATATTTAATATTAATTATATATATTTAAAGATTTTTTTATATTTCGTTCATTAGATTTATAAAGAAATTATTGTAAACTTAAATTTATCAATTATAATTTATTTTTTAATTTATTAATAAAAAAGTTTTCTTTTTAATTATATATAATTTACTGGCTTCTATAATTTATTAATCAAAATTTATATAAAACTTTTATACTTATAAATATATAATTTAAATTTTTTCTTATTCTTATTATTAAAAATAAATTTCTCATTATTATATATTATTAAAATTATTTTATATTTATATTATATTTCAATTACTTTGATTTTTTATGAAAACTTTTTATTTATGACTTGAATTTTTTTTCTAAATTAAAATTATTAAAAAATTTTATATAGAAATTTAATTTTTATTTTCGCTTACTATAATTTTTTACTGAATCCTTTTTATTTAAGACTTCATTTTTATTATCTAAATTATAATTAATTAAAATTTAATATAAAATTAAATTTTCATTTTCATTTCTGTTTACTTTTATTCATTATAGTTTATTTAAAATTTTATACAGTAATTCAATTTTCTTATTATTTTCCTTTCTTTTAATATTATATTGAATCTTTTCTAAATTTGAACTTTAATACATGAAATTTTAATGTAGGAATTAAATTTTTATTTTATTTTCACTTACTTTTTTTTATTATATTTTATCAAAATTTTTTATAGCAATTAAATTTTTTTTTTTCCAGTTTATTAATTTATTATAATCTTATTGAATTTATAACTTTAATATATTTCTAATTTATTTAGGAATTGTCAGGCCCAACGTTGATCTGGTTGAAAAGATTTTTCTTCTTTCTTTAGTTGGTTTGTATGATAAAGAAATTTACATAAATGATTTTTTTTAATCATAATTTTTTAACAAATATTTGATAATTTTTATTAATAGGAACATTAATAAAATAGTTTTTTTTACTTTGAAAAGCTCAAAACTTTTATTATAATTATATTTTTAAATAGAAATTAAAGCTAAACTTTTTTTTTACTTAAATTTCTTTTTGTGAAATTATTATTAAATTTAGTTCATTTTCTAAATTATTTATCAATTTTTATTTTGTTTTTTTTAATTTTAGTTCTTGTTAACTCTATTTTTACTAATTTTTTGAAAAAGTATTATTTAAAATTTTAATATTTTTTAAAAAAAATTGCATTGCAGTTTTATATTATTAGATCTAAATTTTCAGTTCAAATTCATTTATTATTTAATTTTTTTTATAATTAGAATTTTTTTTAATAAAAAATTTATTTTTGCTTTATTAATATTTATAAAATTTAATTTTCGTAAATCTTTATAAACTTAGAGTTTTTTAGTAAAATAACTTTTTACTTTTTAGTAGTTTTTTTTTTTCAAAATTAAAACATTATACGATTTTTTCTTTACTTTTTTAATCA